>NW_019385341.1:105769-224249 GCF_000671375.1 Centruroides sculpturatus | reverse complement strand
AAAAAATAAATACATATTAATTTTAATTATATGAAAATAATCGCACAATATTTTATTATAACCGCATTATGTATCTTATTACAAATTTCTATACTACACTTGAAAAAAAAAAAGATTGCTATTGTATATTCGAATATTAGTGGCGGAGTGGAAGCGCTGTATTGTCAGCATCCAAAAAGCCAGATTCGCGCATGCGCTTTACAGAGCACCAACCTCATCCGGTTTAGCCGGTGGAAGCCTAGGACTGGGTGGATGCTACACATATAACGCTTCCAATTCTAGCCAGGACCGGTTCTGGGCTGTTAGCCGCCCTCGCCCGATTACGTGAATCACGAGTAGATTTATAACTTAACCCAACCAATAAGAATTTACTGGTATGTTTTTATGATAGTTCTGTATAGTTGACAGGAGTTTAAAAAATCCAATAAAATATTCGATATTTTTATTCCACTCTCCGATTTTATATATATATATTTTAATTCTTTCCACCCTGTGGGCACTAAGAGGGATCTTTTTGCAAACGCATTATGGGTTCGGACAGGCCCACAATGGGGCAGCCGGGTGATGAGGGACAAGGCCCTCATATATCCAAACGGACCATCCTCCGAAAAATTCCTGGGGATTTTTCGACCCGTTCGGATTCGAGCCCGGGTCCCCCAGAGCAGTAGGCTACCACCTTGACCGCTCGGCCATCCGGTCGCCCTATTACTCACGGATTTCAATGTGATATTATGATTTCGTATATCCCATCTTTAAGGGGATGTAGAAAAAAACGTGTACAATTCTTGTATAATGTTAAAAAATTAACTGTTACTTTGACAGCATAATTTACAACTAAATTTAATGAACGAGAGAGATGCACGAGGTACAGAAAAAGCTCTAGAATTTATTTTTCCTAAATTTACGATTTATATATCCGTTTTCATAAAAATTTGTCTTTCCACTTTTTTCCCAAGACTACAAATATTCGAGTACAAAGTAACTGTACACGTTTTTTTCTACATCCCCTTATCGATGGGACATACGAAATCGTAATATCACTGGTTTAACATTGAAATCCGTAAGTAATAAAAGATGCGGGAGAGCGGGAAATAAATATCAAATATTTTAATGGATTTTTTAAAACTCCTGTTAACTATACAGAACTATCATAAAAAACATAACAGTAAATTCTTATCGGTTGGGATAAGTTATAAATCTACTCATATTCCCATAATGGGGCGAGGGTGGCCAAATATCTAGCAGGCAGGCTGCTAACAGCCCAGAACCGATCCTGGATAGAATTGGATGCGGTATACGTGTAGCATCCACCCAAGGTCCTAGGCTTCCACCAGCTAAACCGGGTGAGGTTGGTGCTCTGTAAAGCGCGTGCGCGAATCTGGCTTTTTGGATGCTGACGATACAGCGCTTCCACTCCGCCACTAATATTCGAATATACAATAGCGATCTTATCTTTTTTTCACGTGTAGTATAGAAATTTGTAATAAGATACATAATGCGGTTATAATATTGTGCGATTATTTTCATATAATTAAAATTAATATGTATTTATTTTTTAGAAAATACAAGGAAAGCGGCGCATCCACCGCTTCCAACAACGGCACGCCATTGATATATATATCTGTCAATAAATTAAGACTCACCTCTAATATATATAAACCAAAAAACACGAAGAAGCCCAAAACTACAAAATGAAAATTTACAACTGAAAACACAATTCCAACGAAAGATGCTCAAAAATCATTTAGACTATAATTGATGTTTGAGCTGAAAAACAAGAAGCTGTAAATAATTCTTATCTATTTAAGTAATTATGAAAATTATGTTTTAGCAGTTCACTTATTTATGTTGTTGCTCTTGTAATTGTAAACAGAAATTTTTATTATAAATAACTTTATATAAACAGTATATCTCAGTGTCAGCACTGACATATGAGGCGCCTTTGTGAAAGCGCCTTTTCGGCGCCCCTATTTTTTTAGGCCCAAAACAAATTGAATATACATGTACGCATTCTTTCACTATACGTAAATAATGAAACACAAAATGATTAGATTACACATCTTCTTCTTCTTTGTCCTGGCCTATATCCCAGATTATTTGGGGTCAGCCCGGAATGTCAATTTGCGCCACGTTGGTCTATCTCTAACTGTTTCTTCATCCACTCCCCAGTCCAGGGGGCTCCAAGGGGGTGTGAAGCGCAATATAAGGCCACAACAAGATTGGCCTCTTAGCCTATCCATCTCAACCCTTCGCTCACTTTCACGTAGTGGAGCCTGTTAAGTCGAGCATCGACGAACAAACGAGCGTAAAGGGGACCCTGCAAGGGTAATACTCCGGTACCACACTGGAGGAGGGCCTTCCAGGGCTGGGTGCCGCTGGAGGCAGGGCGGTATCTATAGCGACGATCATCTGCCGCTTAAGGTCTGTTTTGAGCCTGTTGGAGCTCAGGCCACTGCCAAATCCCTGCTAAGCCTGGTTCCTCAGCCCAGGTTAGAAAAATGGGAAGGTTGGTGTCTGGTTGGCGGCCGACTGTAAAAACCCCAGCCAAATCCTTTTTTATGGAATGTCAAATGCCACTTTGGGATGTGATTAGATTACACATATATTTTATTAATTAAATTGAAATGTTTTCATTAAAAAAATGAACTTTTCTGGCCTTTAAACTAGAAAACCTTTTAATTAAGGGAGTCAGACCCAACTCATCTAATATTTCACTTTCTATACAGATTGTTGATAAGTTTGATAATCTTTCTTGCGACATTGAGGACCATAAATAATTTTTTATCTTCTTTAATTTTAAGAAACTTCTTTTGGCAGTGGCAACTGTTATCGGTAAAGTCAAATATATTCTTAAAGCAATGGCAATATTAGGGAAACAGTCAACAAAATGTTTATTATAGGGAAAATTCGGAATATTTTCATGATATAATATTGATAGATATGTTTTATGGAAAAATATAACCTGGCCAATCGTCAATCAAAAATGGGAGAGGGATATCAGTTGATTCACCTGTGTAAAGAAGTTCAAATTCTTGGTAGACATTGTTTGTATGTGGCTGGGTAAGTCAGTTTTTTAATATAAATGCAACACACATTTCACGTCTATGAGAACAAACATTAAGTTAGTTTTTAAATGTTACTGTATTTTTACAGAATTGGAGCGAATCCACAATACCACAATAACTAACTATGTTATTACCGAAGTGAATAGTGTCAGATAGTAAGACATAAAATTTTGGGAGATAAATTCTACTGTCCTGTTAAGATTTCAGTTTTCCTAGCAAGTTTCGTCAGTTGATCGAGTTGGCAGAAGGTTCAGCTTTCGTCTTCTTCGAGGCATTTACACTCGAATTTGAATCAGATCTTTAGAATTATCAAGAATGGTTTGATCTAGATATATTCAGATTTGTTAATCATCGTCCGGCCATCTCTATTGTGAATAAATCCACGAAGGGCATGCTTAGATCTTCCGCTCACGAGGTGGAAAGAGTGAAAATCGAATTTTATAGATTGGCACATATATATATATATATATTTCTTCGTAAATGAAGCGTTAGCACAAATACTGACATGTGATGTCATCGACTAGGATAAAGGAGGCATATAAACATTTGATTTTTATACCACGAAATGTTAGTATGTTCATAAAATAAATTGTTGTCGATTGAAATTTGTGTATGTACCAAACCTAAGAGAACACATCTAGGTATCAACTTTTTGTATCTTCTGTCTATTGATATCTTTTAATTATTACATTTAATTGTGTGTCTGAGAAGTAATTTGAGCTAACTCTTATTATTTAATTAAACTGATATACGGTTAATGAATTATAGATGTTTGTCAGAATATTTAAGAGTTACTCTGACAATGCAAGTACTTGTAAATGAATCATATCAAACGTTAAAGATTGTTGTAATCTACACACTTGATGAATAATATTTATCATTTATTATAAAGTAACTTATGAAAAACCTACTTTATTTAAAACTGTTTTCGATATAGGGGAGACCGGGGCAAGATCGGCATGTTAAGCTTTACTTAAATTTTGTGTAATAAATATTGCTGTAAACTGAAAAAAAAGCTTTGCATATTGTCTATTGGAATGGTACCTTACTATAGAACTGGTTAAAATCAGTTTGGAAATAAAAATAATTAAAATAATTACAACTTTACAAGAAGAGAGAAATTGACGAAGTTGCCCCGGGTATAGGGGCAAGATCGGCAACTTCTCTCTTTTTGTAAAGTTGTAATTATTTTAATTATTTTTATTAAAGTTGCCCCTGGTATAGGGGCAACAGTAATGGGGCAAGATAGGCACGTATATAAAATTATGTTATTAACAATGTATAAGTTGGAATTCACTATTAAAACAAAGAAATACAAATCCAACACCCATTTAATATTATTACAACGAAATGCAAGTTCAAAGACATATATACATGAATAACAAATGCAAACATGTTTTCATTTATCATCTGTTTGATTTTTATCCTTTGCTTCTAATGTGGCTTTATGTTGCCGATCTTACCCCGCTAGTCATGATTTCGAAACATTAAGTACAACCCTGAGAACAGAATGCCAAGCCACGATCTGGCCACGTGAATAAGTTGAAGTTACATCCTTCTAACAGGAAAAGTAACTTTCGTTATCATGGAATTATAACAAAACCTGCCAATTCAATATAAATGGAAAAAAAAATATTATATGGAATTGAACGAAAATGAAAATTTGCTTGATAATTCAACTACGCTTGCTGGAGAATAATAAAAACACTACACTCAACAAGCCACCAATAAAACTCAACTGCCTAATCTATAACCAAAGTCTCCTTTTAATTTGTTTTTAAAGAAAAGAGCTTGACAAACTTGCCCCGCATGCCGAAGTTGCTCCGGTCTCCCCTAAATAATTATCATAGATGGTCTTAGTCTTTTACTATCATATAATAGATATTTATAAGGGAAAATTTTATAATATTTTATTTACCTTTTTTCTGTTTTTGATAAACTATTAACAAGGTTTATATTTCTATGAAATTGTTGATTGTATTTAAAAATTTGGTTCAGTCATTAGTTATAATGTAAGTGTAGCTGTCAATGGCTAGCCATTTATTTGTGGTGGCTTAAATGTTACAGTACACACATTTTTAGACATGTAAATTGTATCATGTATGAGAGTCTTATGTTATATTTTTATCTGACTAACAAGTATCTAACTGATGAGAGCCGTATCATTATATTTTAAGCCGAAATGCATTTTAGATGGGTAAGAATAAAGTCATGAATATTTACCTAATAAATTAGATATAGGAAAGTTTCAATGCGTGATAACACCTTATCAATATCTACTATGGTAGTAAAAGATTGATTGACATAATAGGGAATTAGAAGCTTAATAATTGTATATCATAGATGGAATGTTCTATAAATAATAAAATCGAAAATAATCATCAATAACTTGTACACATACATATGAAAATGGAATGTCTGTTCTTTAGATATTTCTAAATCCTTTCATCCATATGCACAATATTTTTCATAGTTACTCCCTAAGACCTTGCGGAAAATATAGGATACCATAAAACCTCGTTACCCATCTCTCCCCTAAACCCTTTGACCGACCTGGATCAAGTTTTTCAGAATTACTCTAGGATCCTGAAAATAGTAGACATGCCTTAGAATCTAGGACATATCTGTTAGTATAAATTCCCCCTGGCGTCCGTCTTTTTCTCCTGTCTATTTTTATCTCGAGAATAGAGTTATATATATATGAAAATCGAGACTAGATAGTGAAACCTTAGGGGCAGGAGGCCTCGATTAACTATATACAAACTTTCGGTTCGCTCCGAAAGTCATGTTATTTCAATTCAAAAATTTTCCTCTGAAAGGAGTTAGATAGACGACTCACATGACTCTAGTGTTAAAGGAAAAGTATGATGTACAGGGGCAAACCACTACTAATTTGATGCTCCTCGCATCAAATTAGTTGTGCCTTGCTCCTGATAAAAATTATAATAAAAATTGCAACTGGCATTGTGATGATGTCATAATTGCTCGTCATAATTATATAATTATCTTTAAAATCTAATTTAGGTTTTCATCCTGAATACGGAATGGGCAATTGATACTTCTATTATAATTAGTTAAAATATATACAATATGTTGATTTTCTTTAATCGGAAATATTCAAAAGATGAATAGCTGATATGAACGATCAGTAAACTTTTACGACAATCAATGCCACTTATCAATAGCTAAGCATGAATAAAAGTTTTATGGAGTTCATGAAAAGAACATCCAAGTTACTGTGCACGCATCACGCAATCTATAAAACTTCAGATAAATCCATCCTATTGAAGAATGACATCAGCTGTCATCTTCAACACTTACCTATTATCAAAACTTTAATGGACTGTATCTATAACTTGATATAATTTATTATTGAAAAAAAATATATTTGCTATTCATTTGATTGAACATTTTCTACTATTAATTAACCGTTAAAATAAAGTAAGTAATATATTAAATTTATTTAATTTGAATTCAAATATGTAATAGAATTTTAATTTACCTTTAAAATTATTAAATATTATTTAATTTTTGTGCGATGCTTCTATCAAACTGTTTTAATAAAATAAATAGAAGTTTGCGATACAAAGCTAAAATAATGTGTTTTTTCCTTTCCCGGCTGTTATATAACCGAAGGAAAAGTATGGCGATCTGTCAATAAATGATTTTTCCCAAGAATTTTACATTTTTGGACTTAAAACGTCGAGAAATACAAAAAAATCGGGTGTTTTTTTCCGTATGTATGGATATTTGTATGTGTGTGGGCACGTTTTTGTTCACCCAGTTTGAAACTTAATAACTTCTGTGCCTTTTTTCGAACATTTCTGATATTTTTCAAGGAGGTTTGTGTGTTAGAGGGATTAGTGTTATTAAATTTTGTTGGTTAAAAGTTAAGGTGGTGGGGAAAAGAAGAAGTTCATGTTTCGTATCTCGAGTGGAGACGAAGATTTTACTCGTTGTTAGCATTTGCAATTTTTTTTATAAAACGCATCTCTACTCTCAAAATTAAGCTTTTCGCCATTTTAGAATTAATAATATAAAAAGTTTCGAAAAAAATATCACGAGATGGGCGCAGAACATAATTTAAATTCTTTTGCCGGTAAAGTTACTCAACTCGTCACTGAATTATTTTTACTTCACATCGCAAGGAAATCTTAAATGAAATTTAGAATTATTTTTTCGACTATCTTCTTTATTCAATTCTCTCTTTCATCAATATTTAATTCGTAATTTACGTAGCAAAAACTAATTTAATTGAAACACTGTTTAATGTGTAATAAAGTAAGATTTTTCTCTATATTCATAGCCTCCCTATCTTCGATGGCCGGATGGCCGAGCGGTCAAGGTGGCAGCCTTCTGCTCTAGGAATCCGGATGCATCAATATTCCCCATAAATTTTTCGGGAGTGGTTCATCCGGATATGTCGGGCCCCGTTCCTCACCATTGTGGGCCTGGCCGAGCCCATAATGGTCTTGCTAAAACTAGGAGTTTTTTTTTTCTTTCTTTCGTCATGGGTTCGCACAGACCATACATGAAAAATTCTTGGGAATTTTTACCGTCAGATTCGATCCCGGATTCCCCAGAGTGGTAGGATGATGCCTTAAACAACTCGGTCATTCGGCCTAATTTTTAATATTACAAAAACATCTAATATTAAAAAAAACAAGGCTATCAGATATAACATGCCTTGCCTGGGAAAGCGGCTGAAATACAGCCGGATAATCAAGCTAATGACGTAGAAGTTTCAACGAAATGGGATATTTCATTGGTTTGCTCATTAAAGCCGCTTTACCAGGCAACGCCCGTAGTTTCATGTGGACATTTATGGGCGTTGTTGTCTATTGAACATTTGTCCAGTATATTTTAATTTAATGCAACATACAGTCCACTTACCCATATATCAAATGATCAGATGTGTTTTTCTTTTGTAACATATAGGGCCGTCGACAGGAAAAGCTAGGATTTTTTCTGGTGTCGTGAAAAAATTTAACGGTTTCCATCTCTATAAATTAACGTTATTTTTAATAACAAAAAATAAATTCTGCAAGTCTACTGTTTATTAATAAACATTCTACGTACAAAAGAGTAGACTCATTCTACCCTTTGTCCTATATTTCAATGACCTTGTGTATATACAGTAGGTCTATATAACATATATTAGAATTTATTGATATTTCGAATATACGTTAAAATACACAGCTTCATATTATGAAGCTGTGTATTTTAACGTAATGCGTTAAAACTTCATTAACAGTCATTGTATAATAAAATTAATATGTTAACAGAGAGCGAAAAAACTTCAAACTATATAATTTACCTCAATTTCTGCACTCTGGTCTCTATTTATATTAAATGTTGATAATGGGCAACATTATCAACATTTAATATAATTTATATCACACTTCTTTAATTTACATTAATTTAAACAGAAACTTTTCATAATTCTAATATATTTTCTCTTCTTTTACCCATCGGAATTATTTGCATTCAGGTTTTTGAAATTTTTGAGATATCTTTATTATATTTCTACAGAGCTATGTTCATAAATTAGAATATTGAAGCCGGCCTGAATGGAATTCGAATCAGACTTTCTTTCAATATTTTGATTTTCATTGAGTCATCTATAGTATTATTCAAATTTTATTTTATTTAAACACAAAATTGATTACTCTTGGAATAAATAGAAATTGATAATGTTTAAATAGAAACGAATAATGTTTAAATTATCAAAGGATATATTTTCCCATATATCCTTTGATAATTTAAACATTATTCGTCATCTAAATATATGTAATTACTTGTCCTGACTGACTGAGTGATTGACTGATTCATCATCACCCAGAGCAAACCGCTGAACCTAAAGACATGAAATTTGGTACACAGTTAGGGTACGTCATGTAAACGCACACTAAAAAGTGATTTTTCCAAATTCTCCCGCGGGGGGAGAGAGAGATGATTAAGGCTTAACCTGAAGAACGGCTTCTACTGTACTATTTTAGATGCGATTTTTTGTTTTCAACTACGTTTAGTCTTCATTGAGTACTTAGGTGTATTAAATTGATAACATTTCAGACATTGTTATAAATATTTTTATATATTTCGATTTTTAACCAAATGTTCGAACCGTTTTAAATTCGAATTTGTTATTGCATATTGGTTCGATTGTAGAACGATTGTAAACGTTCCAGAAAATTGATCAAATTGAAAATAGTTCGTTTGATTCTCAGCAATTCTCATCATTCTCAGCAGTAGGGGTTATATAACAATTACTATGGTTGTTGAAATACTGAATATAAATGGGGTTTGCTTGCAAAATACGCCCGTGGGAAGTTGCGGGTAACAGCTAGTATTCCATAAACTTCTTTTTTATTTATTTATTTGAGTAATGAAAAATGTATTCCGAGTTTATTTTTAAATTATTGATTGCAATCAAATTAAACCATATAGTTTTATTGTTTAAAGTGATATGTTTTTAATGTCTATTCAGGTATATTTGTTAATAATACTTGTATAATTCTCTATATAGAATTAATATGATTTATGCTTTCTCTGAAAACCTCTATTGTCTTTTGAGTTGTATAAATTTCTCGTCGACAACAAAATATATACAGGCGTGGAAACAAATATTGTATCATGCTACATCTTGCTTCTGCTATATACTGTAATTTCTATATACAATTGCACTGGAGTATAGGTAATCGGTTGAGAGCTTGGATGCCAATCTCCCCATGCCATTTGTTGATTTGGACGACATGCAGTCCTAACCCTCTTTGCATTGGACAAATCCTATCTTGGGTCCTATGAAAGATAACGGCATAGTTTAATTACAAAATTACAAAATCTCAAGATCAGTACAAAACGCTTCTTTCTGGTTAAAATATTTAAAGGAAAAATGCTGGAGACCAGGGAAAAATGAATGATGAAACTATGTGCGGTTTTGCGTGGCCCTGCGTGTTCAAGACCACGCAGAGAAGTGGTTTTACTTGTACGTGGCTTGACCATTTGAAGATTGAAGCCGCTTCTGCTTTGAGTATTTTAACAGAACAAAAACATTTTTTACTGATCTTAACACGTTCTACGACTTTTTAATTTAAACTATGCTTTTATCTTTTGTAAGACTCGAGATAGGATTTGCTTCACGAAAAGAAGATTATATGGCATCCAAAATAACGAATAATCACTACTGATCACTTATACTCCGGCGCAATAGCATTTAGTTATTACATTGTAGATGCGAAATATAGTCTTGTGTAATAATTGTGTTCACAGCTGTTACAGTACTAGATTCTTATAATACTTTACAATGTTTTTAATTATAATTTAATAACTATTTTTACAACTAACAGAAAAACATTTCGTTATATACTAGATATATTGATATATATTTGAAAATTAAAATAATTCAGCAAAATGAAATATTTATCAAAAAAGTAATTAAAAAATAGAGTTTTCGCTTCAATTCTTCACTTTTGCCAAGGTTGTTTAAATAATTCTATTTTCAAAATTATAATTACTGTATTTTTAAAGCACATTTGCAGAAAATTTACGTAAAGTTTTCAATATAAAAAACTGGATTACACATTGAGTGACGTCCATTGTCATAAAGTGAAATATATCTTATGGAGAGTTTAAAAAAATGTCTAGGATTACAGATATTTGCTAAATAAACACAACCATATAAAATAATTATATAGTCTACTTATTTAAATAAATTTAACATTAATATTAAAAATATAGCAATTAATTAGTTGTTTTTTTAATTTAACTAATTTCAGTAGAAAATCTTTGCACATTATTACAGTTTATCTCCAGTATCCTATGTATTTACTGAATAATTCGACCGAATTATTTAGTAAATACAAGAGTAATTCACATTGATAGCTTTGTTAAATGTTTAGCTATTAGGCGCAGAATTTTATGGCAGTTTTGTAAGTCCATCTTTTCTATAAGTACACCGAGGGTTTTTTTAAGCAACTTTCATTCTTCTGTTGAGTAAAGAATGTCTATTTGGACTGTAGCTGCACCTTTCCTTTTGGAGTGGATTGCTCGAGTTCCGAATACATTTTTTTATCTCTTAATAAATTATAAAACTTATACTAAAAATCTAGCATTGCTAGGATTAGACTGGGTTTTCCATCATTGTTCGATCGTATTAAATAGTTTGATCGTTGTAAAAGTAAATAAATATTTTGTAGAGTTTTTCTCTTAATGTTTCAATATTTTTTAGCATTTTTCTGTTCGAAATTTCTCTATTAATGTAACAATCTTATTCTAACTGCCTCTAAATACTGAGAACTTAAAATTCTATCAAAATTTCTATGAAATAAAAAAATATTTGAAGAAAGAAAAGAAAAGAATTTAGAAAAATTAAAGCTAATGAAAAATATTATTTATTATAATTATTTTTTTAAATAACTAAAGTTTCCTAAATATGAAAAGAAATATTGGATTGTATTTTACATTATCTACCAGGAGAGATAACACACATTAACACAACGTAATTAGCTGTGTTAACATTAAATTAATATGCGACTAATTACAGAATAGAATAATTTCTCTTACATATTTTGAATTTAAGAAATTTTTAAAATTACATTGTAACCGCATTACTAAAATTGCTAATTTTTAAATTACTTTTAAAACTTGCTTTTTCCGGTTACCGTAAACGTAAATTATCATGTTTGAATTTAATTTATTTAAACCAGTGTTTCTCAACGGGGGCGATATCGCCCCCATGTGGGCGATTTTCCATGTTGAGGGGGCGATTAGTGACAATTTATATTTTGGGGGGCGAAAAACAATTTTCTTGGCGATATAGTAAAACATATTAAGAATAATTAGATATTTTATTCGTTATATCGTTCAATAATTAAACAAATAACATTATACTAGTCACTAGTCTATTCAATGCAGTACGAATTTGGCATTAGCCTTGGCCCTCGGCCTGGAAATTTTGAAGTGAAGGGGGCGATACTACATAACGGTTTTATTGAAGGGGGCGATACTACGTTGAAGGGGGGCGATGGTTCGTTACAGGTTGAGAAACATTGATTTAAACATTTTAATTTATAACGATTTTGAAAGATTATTTCATTTAAATTAAACTTGTTATAATTTCTAATTTTATGTAATCACAAGTAGGAAAGGATCTGTTTAAATCAGAGGTCCCCAACGTGGTCGACTAAAGTGGTCCCCAGAAACGCCTTATCGACCCCCGGGAGTCGATAAGAAATTTTTGGGGATCGAAAATAAGTCGGTGGTCGACTAGAGTCGATTAAAAACGATTCATCAAAAATTACCAATGGATTATGTATATGACAGTTCTAGGATGATGTAAATTTGCACAATGTAAATAAGTAGATATTTACTATGAAAACAGTGAGTGAATTAATATTGGCTCATCAAATTTATCATTATTATTCTTATTATTTATAATTGTATTAGTAAAACAAGAAGAACTGAGTCGATAAAATATCGAGGAACTCTTGAAGGGATCCACAGTCAAGAAAGGTTGGGGACTCTTGGTGTAATGTTTTTCTCTTTTTTACACTTAAATTTAGGAATTTAAGAATATTTTAAAGAATTATTCACACTCTGAGTCTCGAGAAGTTTATCGATTTGACTTAAACAGAATTGGAATTATATGTATTTAACCAGTTGTTTTCTTTTCCACAATGATATACAATAAGTAAAATTGCAAGGTTTCCTATTTAAAGAAATTTAAATTTATTGAATGCATTTAAAAAATATTTGTAGAATTTATGGGTTCAAATCTACAATAAAACATAGAAAACAATAAATGTTATACTTGGAGGAAGTGTTAAATTATTGATAAATAAGTTAATAAATTCTATACCTTAATTAATATGAAAAAAAACTTTAATAGTATAATACAGAATTCTACTCTTTTAAACTTATTTTAATGTATTTTTACAAAATGATATAAGATTAAATAAAACATAACTGACAAATATAGATTATGATCACATAGTTTTTGTAAGATTAATATTAAAAAAACTTATTGAAATAGCAATAAACTTTAATTATTTTATTAATCTAAGATACATATTAAACCATACTCATCTTAATTATAATGGATATTTGAAATTTATAATTTATTTTTGTAGAACTAAATATACTATTATTACTACAATAATTACTGTAATTTACTTATCATTAAAATTTCAAATGAAATACGGTATTTTGTAATTTAAAGTTTAAATGATATTAATTATAGAATAATAATTGGTTAAGATTAGATTTATTCACATAAACTATAAAACTCACTTGAATAATTAATATTTTATTCTGATCTTAATCAAGCTCGAAAATTTTATTTCGTGATTATTGGACAGAATTCAATGACAATTTTGAATATTTAAACATTTCTTTTTCTTTTATATTTTCAAAGTTTTGACACTTTTATTTTGTATTTCCCCTGTACTTGTATTAGCTCTTTACTGATACGTATTTATTTAATACGCAGGCCTTTATTTATTTAATATGTATCGAAAATTAAAAACATATATGTAGTTTTTAAATTTTAATACAGTAGAACCTCGAAAACTTGGCCTAATGTGGACCGAAGGGTGGCCGAGTTTGTGAAAATGCCGGGTTATCGGGAATGGGGTTAAAAAAATAAGTACGAGTGTTTCCGCAGAAAATACTGTACTGTACTTGTATGTATTGTTTACTTGAGAATATAACAGAGAATTAACTGCCCAAATACCCTTAAACAGAGGAAAAGTACGTCCTTTATGAAGGCATAGAGCATTTACTAAATGAAAATGAAAATTAATGAATACACTGTGTACAGTAATTTACCTGATAAGACAGACCTCAGAAAAATACTTTATGAGCGCTTTTATACTTTTATAAAGCTGTCTATAATGAAAATTAATTAACTAAGGATTTTTTTGCCCTGCCAGGGTGTGGCCGAGTTATCCGGAGTGCCGGGTTATCGAGAGCCGAGTTTTCGAGGTTCTACTGTANTAGCGAGAGCCGAGTTTCGAGGTTCTACTGTATTCGAAAACATTTTGTTTAAACGTTTTCTATGATTCCTATACTACAGTATAAATATTTATTTTATAATGCTATCTTTAAGATATTTTAGAATGTAGCTTAATAAATTAAAATTCTGATGTTAATCGATGAATTCATCTCATTTCAAAATCGATTCTAGTTCTTTAAATATATACAGGATGTTCTATAAGTCTGGCCCCATAGGACTCATAGGAGTTATGTTAATCTTTGTTTATTCTTTTACACGCGTGCAATTGATAGGAAGTCTGAATGCATCTGTTCAACTCTTCGGAGACATTTCACAGACTGTGGGTACCGATCATTAAAATATTTTCACTTTGATCTTTCTTATTCAGCGTTGTGCTTTACGTATAAAAAATAAACAAAGATAAATACAACCTCTACAGGGCCACATCATAAGGTCACACCTGTATATAAAAATGAACCTTGAGAAATTCGAATCCGAAAGATAATAATGATCCAGATTGATTCGAATTTATATTCCACACAACTAAAGGAGAATTTGCAATTTAATCAATTAATGGCTTTAGACTGTAATCCACATAAATATAAATTTAAGTCTAACATATAAAGTTAGAGAAAAATCTAATTTTAGGTGAAGATTCAATTTTATTAAGTTAGAAGGTTAATTATTGGCGTGAGATTCGTGAATTTGTATATCAAAAGCCAACAGGTTGTCGAAACACGACTCTAGGGAATTGATGGAGTACCATCATGACAACTATGTTATATGTATAATCGGCCGTACATTTTAATATTAATTATTTAAAAATCTTAAAGTGATTAACAGACGTATTTGAAATAGAAGAGATCTAAAACGGTTAAAAATTTTCTAAAAAAATGGTAAAAATTCGGATAAAATAATCGCAATGCTGCTGCCATCTATAAAGAAATAATGACAAACAAACGAGCAATCACTACTTAAAAAAAATAATAATAATAAATTTTGTAAATTATTATAAATTAAAAAAATACATTTTAAAATTTTAATTTATTTGTTAAAAACTATTTTAAAATTAACCAGAGACAATATTCATTATTTGTTTATGTTGTTGTTGTTATTTACGTTCGATCAGCTAAAAGGTTACCAAACGACGCAAAGCTCGCGCCACCTAGCGAACGACGGGCAAAGGAATTCCGACAGCGGCGGCCGTGGCGATGAGGCAGGAGACGTCTATCTGACTTTTCGTGTCGGCTACGCCGAGAAAAAATTAAAAATCTCGATTAACGAACGAACGACCGATGCTTTAATCGTGGATATATCGTTCGAGAGGTTGAAATGAGCGAAGAGGTCTGTTCCGAGACCCAGCTACCTCTTCTCCAGCAGGAAACTATACTGAAGGTAAGATTCTTTTTCCGATGTAAAATTAACTTTTATTATTATCAATTCTCAGTTGTCATTTATGTATAAGCGAGTTACGTCGAACTACTGTAAAGTGATCTTGACCTTCTGACAACGCAGCCTAACGGGAAAGCACTCTTTAGCTAGTGTTATTTGTTTCGGCCATGTTTCCACAGCTGCGTTGGCAACCGACACTCCCGCTTTCGGTAATCCGAAAATCAATCATATAATGGCGCATGCGTTTACTTTCTCTACCATTGCCCCAGTTTTGGTGTCCCTGACTTTATCGACAAAGAAGAGAGCTTCTCTCTCCATCCGACCTCGATTTTTCTGGGAAAGAAGACGAAGAGAATGTCCCGCTACCTCGGAGAGCATAAACTAGAAACGACCTCGATAGAAGAGGAGAATATGGGTCGTCGATCGATGAAGATTTCTATTTTTAGAACACTCTAATTGGGTCGTTTCGTCCCCCGTTTTCCGACGTACAGATTTTCCGAAAATAATCTTTATTGATGCGATATTTCGAGTATTTTATCAACTCGAGTATCCACTACTATTATTTTCTATTCTTTCAATTGGTTCTGTTCTTCGACTTTTATCAGAATTCCCATTAATTCTCCATTATCTCACCTTAACGATTGTTTGAGTTGACGGAGCGAAATTCTTCTCTTACTAGACTCTCTAATATCGAAATCTTGGATGTTTAACCTTTAGTATATTGATGTTTAAAGTCACAAATTGAATTATTTGATTCGGTTGTATAATAGTTTTCTTGCGTGAGTCGTTTTCTTCTATTATGACAGAAAAGGAAAAGAGCACTTTGAATTATACTAAAACGTTTTGTTTTAATTAAATACACACTTAAAAATTTAAATTTATGCTTTTTTTGATTTATTGAACTCTCATTTAAAATTTATTATNTTTTTTTATATCAATCTGATTTCGAATTTCAGTAACGAATATTTTTCAGTTTCGAAACAAGTCAAGAATATATCTGTCAAATTTATATCACTAATTGTTGTTAGGTCGCAATTTTCAGATTGTAAACCTATGCATTGCCACTGACGTCCATTCATCTGTCCTTTTAATCTCGAAAACGGAGTTAGGTGGATGAAAACCGAGATCAGACATGAAAAGCTTAGGATTATGGACCGGAAGTCATGCAAATTTTTTAAAATTAAAAGATGATTAAAAATCGCAAATCGACATTGTGACGCTGTCACAATAATATACATTCAATTTTTCTTGTGCGGTGATGAGATATGATTAGTATACTTTACTCTCCAACCACGAATATTACACTACCTTGCTATTAATGCATACGTTGTTAGAAGATGTAACATATATATTTTTTTACGTTATATCTGTAATAAAGTTAATATATATCTTATCTTTCGAATTGTTATTTAAAGTGTATCAAATTTACTATACACCTAACTTATTTGTGCGTTTATTTTATTTGTAATTTCACTTAAAGTAGTCTTGCTTACAATTATAATTTCTTCTGCCATTGAAAAAAAAAGACAGTAGACTTCAAATAATCATTAATTCCTTATTTTATATACTGGTATTTGATTTTTCCACGATAATTTGTATAGTTTTGAAATGCTTATAGATTTTTCCATCTAAGTATTTTTAAAACTTTATAAATAAAATATTCTATATACAGTATATATAAATTCGAATGGTTGTCTGTCCTTTATACTCTTCTAAACCCTTTGACCGATCTGCACCAAATTTTTCAGAGTTACTCTCTAAGACCTGCGGAAAATATAGTCGAACACGAAACCTGAACACATAAATGTACTGTACATGTGTTTAATGCTAAAAGCACATATTTTTATCACAGGATTAATTCACATGATGATAAAATATGATGAAAAGATGATAAAACTAGATCACACAAATTACAATCCATTTAAAAATCCTAAATGTTTCAGATGATTAAATCAAACATTAAAAAATGCAAATTTCAAATGATTAAGATCATAAAAATGCAATTTTTTCGAAGCTACAACTTACATTTTATTATATAATCAAGTTAATTATGTACGTATACACAGTGGCGTAGCGTAGTGGGGGCGGCAGGGGCGGCTCGCCCCGGCACTTTTAAGGGGCGACAAAATTTCACAATAAATAATAATAATACTGTATCTTGTAAAAATTTGAACCATTTTATTTCATATTTTTGTCGCGCCTACGATTCGGACCGATTGAAATGAGCACGGAATTTTTCATTACTTATTCTGTGACGAAACTGAATTTTAGTCTTTTAAATTGAGATACCTAAATAAGGGGGGTGAAATTTTCCTCCGCCCCGGGCGGCTGACACCCAATCTACGCCACTGCGTATACACACTCGAATAAACGTTAATAACTAAGTTTTGCGTTCTAATTGACAAAGCATTAAAGTTTATAGATAAGTCTTTCATCACAGATAAACTGTGAAAGACATATCTATAAACTTTAAAATAATTTATTTTTAGGAAATTCGATTCTTGGATATTTTTATTCTTGTGAAGATTATTAATTAAATTTTTTCTTGACAAATGATATTACTAATTGGAATAATTTATATTTTCGTGCCTTGTTTTGCCTTAATTAAATTAATCGTGAATATTAACTTAGCTAATCAGTTAATTTAATTTTCTTTTTTAAAATTTAATTTACGATTAAAGATACATTAAAATCGTTATTATTACGTAATGTTAATAGTTTGTTTACATTAATGCAGCAATAGTAATGGATGTTTACAATTTATTTTATTATTGCTTTTGTTAAATTTAAAAGCTATTATTATGAAGTATACTGTTAAATAACATACTTTGATATAGCTATAATAATTCATTTGCATCATATAAATTAAATGATTTTAATTGTATTAAATTTAAGTGATTACAGGTATCTCTTGCTTAACGCGGGATTTGATTATACACGTGGGCAATCCCTTTATATGCGCGGCAGAAGTTTTAATTTAAAGTGCTTTACCAGCTGTCTATTTAACTTAGATATCGTATTTTGATTAATGCGATTTTGATATACGAGGTAGGATCGAGGGAGTAATTAACCACGTTTATAAGGGATACCTGTATAATTATCTTAAAAATAAGTAAGATTTTCCTATTGAAGAAATATGCTTGAACAAGCAAAATTTATTTCCGTTTTTATAGACATGGCACGTCTGGCAAGCACATAAATAAGCAAGCCAATGACGTAGTCCGTTTCATACGAAATGAACTTATGTCATTGGTTGCTTACTGACAAGTGAGCTGCTTGCAAACGCTCTCAGTTTGGCTAATTGGTATATTTATATAATAGTATTCCAAGTACTAAAATTAGTCTTATTCTATGAAAGTAAGATAAGAGTCGGCTACTGTATTAAGATCCTTGAAATAAAGGTCTTAAGTAGATATGGACTCACCAATGGCCGCGTGGGTAAACCACTGAATACTGATCGCCAGTTCGCATCTCACCAACGAGGTCCGAACTCGCTACGTGAAGGTTTTAGTGTTTTATTTTCCTGTTTCATATCTAAATAGGACTCAGTTTACCATAGAAAATCCTCTCGGGAGATATTTTCCTTTGGCAGATCGTTCACGTATTGCGTTGCCATATCCCATCATGTAGTTATGATGTTTTGTATGAAAAATGCCCCGTGCTCCTTATATTTTAAAAAGTCTTCATACATATGCTTTTAGAGAATACAACCAATTGAAGAAAACTTTATTTATTTGAAAAAGCATTTGGAAATATACTCAAATAGGAGAATCGAAATGATAATTTTTCATTAGCACTTTCTTATTTCTGTGGCTTGGAAGAATAAGAGCCAATTTCAAGTGATTGACCCTTATTCCTTCAAGCCGCAGATTTATAAATGTAAAATATGATTTCATATATTATGATATAAAATGTGATAATTTTTTTATATCAATCTGATTTCGAATTTCAGTAACGAATATTTTTCAGTTTCGAAACAAGTCAAGAATATATCTGTCAAATTTATATCACTAATTGTTGTTAGGTCGCAATTTTCAGATTGTAAACCTATGCATTGCCACTGACGTCCATTCATCTGTCCTTTTAATCTCGAAAACGGAGTTAGGTGGATGAAAACCGAGATCAGACATGAAAAGCTTAGGATTATGGACCGGAAGTCATGCAAATTTTTTAAAATTAAAAGATGATTAAAAATCGCAAATCGACATTGTGACGCTGTCACAATAATATACATTCAATTTTTCTTGTGCGGTGATGAGATATGATTAGTATACTTTACTCTCCAACCACGAATATTACACTACCTTGCTATTAATGCATTCACTAGAGTTTTTTAAGTAGGCTTCGTGTTTATGATTGCAATTTTGCATATATTTAATGATAATTTTAGTGATATCTTTGTCACAAAAAGTAGATGTGTTTGGAATCTATGGTGATAATTAATTTATGGATTTGTAAAGAATATTATAAGTAAACTTGTCTTCGCTTTATGGATTTTCATTTTAATGCATAATGGAAATTTATATATCTGCTTATAAACACTAATTATACCACCATCTCTTTATAGTTAATTGTATATTTCTATGCTTAGCATTTATCTAAATATATAAACTTACTTGTCCTGACTGACTGACTGACTGATTGATTCATCATCGTCCAGAGCAAACCGCTGAACCTAAAGAGGTGAAATTTGGTACACAGTTAGGGTACGTCATAAAAACGCACACTAAGGCCAGGAACACACATGCGTAAAATTCGGCGTAAAATCTAGCATAAAACAGAAAGCGTAAACATTTTTCTGAAATTTTGGCAGAAAAATAACCGAAAAAAGAGTAGAGCATGTCTCTACTTTTTACGCCCAAAATTCCTCCAATATAGAGAAATCTTTTTGTGACGTCAAAGTCAACACGTGGTTTTTATTTTAATAATGACGGCAATGGCGGTTAGCCCTATAGTTGTGACGGTCTCCAAAAAACGAAAAATAAATGAAATAGAAGGCTTTATTGAATCCGTTTGACCCCATCAGTGTCTTTATGACAAAAAAGTTTTACGTATAAAGATACTGTATTTAAACGAAGTTCATGGACGGCCAAAAGTGCTAAATTTCAAATAACAGGTAGGTGTAGTAGAATCGATATATAGTATTTAGATCATATGTTCTTTATTTCAATTCGGAATACAAGTCTATTAATTTGAATTTTATAAATTATAGCAGAGGCAGCGGAGAAAAAATGGAAAGTACAGTACGTACAAAGGGATAGATATATGAGAGAAAAAAATTAATAAAATGTAGCACTGTTAGTGGTAGTGGTATTCTCGATCGTTAAATTATAGTTCCGGAATCAACGAATTATCAAATCCATGTAAATCACGCTCTCGAAATTGCTTTCTAACCCACCAGCGTCTCTTTTGATGTTTTTTAATAAAATCATTTCTTAAAATCATCAATGTTTGAATGGAATACAGCCACCAACTAATAATAATATCAGATACCGACGACACCATTTTACTAAACTATATATGACGTTTTACATTTCCGTTTCTTATTCGGTCAGAATTTTTACGTATGTATGTTCTGGCATAAAAGCGAAAAACAGAAACTGAACCGAAAACTGATTTCTGATTCAGTTTTCTGCCACACAATTTTACGCATGTGTGTTCTTGGCCTAAGAAGGGATTTTTCGAAATTCCCCCGCGGGGGGAGAGGGAGAGCATTAAGGCTTAACCTGAAGAACGGCTTCTATTGTATTATTTTAGATGCGATTGTTTGTTTTCAACTACGTTTAGTCTTCATTAAATACTTAGGTGTATTAAATTGATAACATTTCAGACATTGTTATAAATATTTTTATATATTTCGATTTTTTAACCAAATGTTCGAACCGTTTTAAATTCGAATTTGTTATTGCATATTGGTTCGATTGTAGAACGATTGTAAACGTTCCAGAAAATTGATCAAATTGAAAATAGTTCGTTTGATTCTCAGCAATTCTCATCATTCTCAGCGGCAGGTGTTATATAACAATTACTTTACTATGGTTGTTGAAATACTGAATATAAATGGGGTTTGCTTGCAAAATCCGCGCGGGCGAAGTCGCGGGTAACAGCTAGTGAATCTATAATAATTATTATCATAATCAATAAATAAGTTTTAAATAATTTTCATTGCTGTTAAATTGGCATTAAGTATAAATTTCTGTTTCACTATTATATATTTGTTTGACTTTTGAATATTTTTTGATTTTTGAAAACAGACGGCTTTTATGAGATTGAAAACGTTTTAATAGAAATAGATTTTTTTACATTAGACCTTATGACTCATCACCATAGGGTAATTTTTCTCCTAATATGATTATACTAGCTGTTACCCGTGACTTCGTCCGCGGAGGTTTTGCAAGCAAACCCCATTTACATTCAATATTTCAATAACCATAGTAATTGTTAGGTCTATATAACACCTACAACTGAAGAGAATCAAACGAACTATTTTCAATTTGATCAATTTTCTGGAACGTTTACAATCGTTCTATAATCGAATCAATATGCAATAACAAATTCGAATTTAAAACAGTTCGAACATTTTTAAAATTGAAATAGATAAAAATATAACAATGTCTGAAATGTTATCAATTTAATACACCTAAGTACTCAATGAAGACTAAATGTAGTTGAAAACAAAAAATCGCATCTAAAATAGTACAGTAGAAGCCGTTCTTCAGGTTAAGCCTTAATGCTCTCCCTCTCCCCCCCGCGAGGGAATTCAGAAAAATCCCTTCTTAGTGTGCATTGCCATGACTTACCCTACTAAAACGCACATAAAAACAAAAAATCGCATCTAAAATAGTACAGTAGAAGCCGTTCTTCCGGTTAAGCCTTAATGCTCTCCCTCATCCCTCGCGGGGGAATTTCTAAAAATCCCTTCTCAGTGTGCGTTTTCATAACGAACCCTAACTGTATACCAAATTTTTGCTCTTTAGGTCCAGCGGTTTGCTCTGGGCGGTGATGAATCAGTGAGTCATTCAGTCAGTCAGGACAAGCAATTTTATATATATAGATTTGTAACGCGAAGGACAGATGTCATATTTGCATTTTTTTGTACAATCTTCTTTTATATTCATGAAACTTCTTTTTCTTTTGATCGAGGAAAATTAATACCTTTAATGATATAGTCTAAAATTTACAATAAGCCTATTATTATTATTGAATTTTTTCGGAGACAAAATGAATTTCTCTATATATAATAATAGTAATATGAATTTCTCTGTGTGTGATTTAGAAGGGCGTGTAAAAATTCGATTGATAATCTTTTTGTTCAAGAGAATGGCTTGGCTTGATTAGATACATGGGCATATATGGGCGACTGACAACGGGGGAGTGCCCCCGAGAGAACTTTCTGTGGAAAACTGGCCTCTATTTAGGTGTTAGACACGCAAAGAAAACCCATAAAACTCCACTTGCAGGCTTATAGCCGTTGTGGAGTTTTATGGCTAACTACCGGTGTTCAGTAGGTTTATTCATTCGGTTACATGATTGACTTCGAGAGAACGTAATTCTTTTATAAATAAAGGCGAATTTTAGTATTAGAAAAAGCCAGCTATGAATCTGAACGGTCTGTATGACTATATAACTTAAATCTAGTCACATTCAGCTGATAAATATAGAAATAAAATTTATTCTTAAACTAATGAATATTTCTCTTTATAATGTTTAATTAACCAGAAAATTATCTCGAGTAATTCTGTAAATTAAGTTTATTCTACTAACTAAATAAATATAATCATCAAATTTTCATATTTTGATTTAATAGTTGAGTAGCTGTAGGCTATTCAGTAATTTATGATTAGCTGTACTAACCGTGACACTAACACAAAATGGACTATATAACTACTATAATTTCATCCATTAAAATCCATTAAACACTGAATCCGACTTGAAATAAATTTGATTTAGATGAAGGACGGAGAAACATTGGCCCAATTCAAAGTATTCTTGAAGGATTGCAAATGTTTACATCGGATTCGATCTGGATCTTGAAATGCTGTAGAGGAATATTTTATTGCGCATCTATTCAATTGACTTGAATAATTTATATATACATAAAATATTGACATAGTTACTATTTTCAAATGGATGTAATAGTTCAATTAAGCGTTAAATCTAAATAAACATTCATAAATACCTTTAATTAAAGAAACACTATAAGGTTTTTACTGTATCATAATTCTAAGTTCTCCTTCACTAACTGTAAGTCCTATTTTTATATTGAAACAATTTCAATATAAAAATAGCTTCAATCTTTAAAAAAATTGATCAATTATTCTTTAATTTAACTTATTCTTTTTAATGAATTAATTATGGGATAATTTATTACCAATTCTATTTTTACTCATTCTATTAATGAGCATTATCTTCATTTTATATTGCTAGATATACTGTATTTTTATCTTTTTTTTTTTTTAGAAAATTTAGAAAATTTTTATCAAATATTTAACAAATGAGCAAACATTTGAATCATTTTATTTACACAGTGTTTCAAAAGTTTATCATATACCAACTTTTAATTTTAATATTTTCTTGCTGTTAGTTTTTACATAGAATTTCTATAATTGAATCAGTTATTTTTCTAATTTTTTTTTGGCATAGATCCTTATATCTTATGTTTTCAAAAATATTTTTTATTTTTGTTCCTTTAAGACTCTGACTTTTGAGATACAGATATGGATGTAATGTTAATGTTAATAAAAATATAACAAGAACAACAAATTTTTCCGCGAACGAACAATATGTTACTGATTGACAAGTTTTGGTTTCCGCTTTAGATAGTCCAAGCAGCTACTTGTCGCCTAATTTGCCTACCTGATAAGAATAGTTTGGTTTGGTTTGCCGTAACACATGTGCGATCTACCAAGGGAATGCCTCCCGAAGGATTTTCTATGGGAATTTGGACTCTGTTCAGATATTAAGTACACAGTCGTCGAGAAAACGGAATCCGCGCGATTCAAAAAGCTATATTTTGGTGGAATCGTCCTTATGGTTTTTACTTTCTATTTCTGTGTCACAATCAATTATCGGATTCTTAAAAGTGTTCCTATCGGTTAAAATACAAGATGACTGATTGGTTAAGATTAATAGTAAAACCACATTTGTTATTGGAAACCATCTTACCAAAATGCTTCCACTAGCCATGCTTGAAATCTAGTGGATCCATAAACTTGCCCGCAAATCTGTTGCGGGCAAGTTTACGGATTGTGAAACGACTGCCAAAGCGAAAAACCTGAGATTGTGATGCGAATCCGCATCCGCTGTTTTCCGCTTTGCAAAAGTGACTGTGAACAGGCTTTAGACACGTTAAAAAATCCGGCAAACTCGCGCAGCCAGCTCGTTTGTGGAGCGCGAATCCGCCGCCAACTACCAGTCTTTAGTGGATTTATCCACTCGGTCACTGGTTGGTCTGATGAAAATGGAAGTACGACCCAAGTCGACATCGCTACTCATTAACGATGTTTCTGATTATTGTCGTGAACCGATCGTGTTTGAAACACTCGCTCCTTTATTACCGAGTACTCTAGATGAGAGTGATCAAATTATCATTGATCAAAAAATGATCGATTCACTATTGATCCGAAGCGTTATAAATATATACAAATTTCGTGCTGTAGCTAGTAAGACTGTGGAACTTTACAAATCTGTTTATTTTTTGGACAGTCAGTACTTAAATAAATGTGTGAATTTATAGACTGTTTTGCATGCTATGCAGAAGCGTAGCCTCTAATAAAAGGTTCTCTTTCCAATGAAAGACTGTTGTTCCTGGTGATTTGACACGACGAAAATAAAGACATTTACTCTTTTCTACGGAATTTTTTAAAATTTGTATTTTTTTTTCTCACTTCCCGTCTTTAGGATACGCTCCACAATTTGCTCATCTCTAAATTAAAGGAATATTTTCTGTGGCAAACACAATACAAAGCACAAAAGTATCTATTCATTCTTAATTGTTAATTTGTCGTCTATTCTTAGAATATACTTATACTTCACCTTACAGGTTCTCTTGAAAATTGTTCAGGTTGCAGCGATCGATATTTATTATTATTATTATTATTATTATTATTATTATTGCTAAGCTAGATTTTTAAAACCGGTAAAATGTGCATAAGATACTGTTATAACTGTACTAAACAACTGATTTCTAATAATCCATATTTACAACTCAGTTATTGATTTTTTAAAGTGAAAATATACTGTAAGTCAAAGAACATTTGAACTTGTAATTATTAATATGCCCGAGAAACAGATATTTAGTAAATTAAACAAAGGATCTTTATATTTATTTCTATTTTACGGTATTTTTCTTTCCTAAAACTGCCCTTTTAAAATTCGTATACTGAAGTATTTAATAGAATAAAATACGTATTTAATATCTCTTACATTCCAACCATCTAAATTCGAATTTATTGGATAGTTATTTTATATTATTATAGAAATAAAATGTTTTTACAATGTTTATAGTAAATATTTAATAAAATCTTTCAAGTTTCCATCATATATTTATCATGATAAATTTCCTATCGCACTTTTACATCTAAAATGAACAAAGTAGAACTTGACAATGACGAAGTGTTACCTATTTGAAATTCTTTGGCATTTATCAAGTGGAGTATAGAAAGGGAAATTAAATTTTCTTTTTACATAACACAATAAAACTCGTTTGATATTCATTAATGATCCAATAAAACTGTTATATTCTTTTTTTGAAGTATGCAGATAATTCATTAGTATAATATACAATATGTTATATTTATAGATAGATGCAATCTGTTCCTAAACTGAATTTCTTTGTTTAGCTTTTCATTGTAAAATCAATATAACGGTATTCTCTCTAACATCGTTTAAGCTGCGGTAAATGGAAAATATCGTTAGAAAACTTTTTCTTTAAGTTAATGTTTCGAAATGAAGTCGACCATTTTGTCTTCGGTGTACCACGAAAAATCAGAACTTCCTATTTTAAAGTGAATTATGACTATATTTTAACTAAGATGAAGGCGCATTTAAATTTGACATGGATTATTATTGCTAGGATTAATTCCAAATAACAAATAACATGCTATTTGGAATTAATTAAAATTTTGTTTCGAAAGGAAGATTTTTTTTTATAATTTTAAGAAAATTGTTTAAAATTAAAACGCTAATGTTAATCTATTTTTTTTATATTATGCTTTTTCTAAAAATTAAGTATTTTTATTGCTAAGAATAGCCCCTAGATTAAAAAAAGACCAATTCTGTCAAAGATGATAGAGGAATAAACTTGCTATACAAAACGTTAAAGATAAAGTATTTGGCATTTATATGATAGTGAACACTATACCGAGTAAGAAACCTTCGTAAACGTAAGACGAAAACTCAACCGTTTCTGAGATAAATAATCCGACAAAGACAGAATTTTTTGAGAGTTTGCCACACTTTTTGAGAGTTTCAGCACGCTTGCCAATATCATCTTACATGATGATGATGCTAAGCGCTTGCAAATGTAAGGAAAACACACAGAAAAATACTCACAAAATTCTTTTAATCCAGCAGATAGTTTTTAATGAAACGAACGTTTTCGGCTGCTTTTATCAGTCATCCTCACGGAGAAAAATTTCCAGGGCAAAGCTCGGAAAAAAATAATTACAGCAATACATTTTTATTTAATTAGTTAGTGGAAAATATCGCAGTTTTCGATCTAGATTAACTAAGGTTTCTTTACTCAGTATAATTTGTGCTTTATAAATACTGAATACTTTTTTAACACCCTATGCAGTTTGTTATTGTTACTTTTCCGGCTCTGTTATATATAAGAGGGAAAGTATGGCGATCGGTCAGAAAAGACTCTCCGAGATTTTTTAATTTTTTGGACT
Organism: Centruroides sculpturatus; assembly: GCF_000671375.1. NCBI lineage: Eukaryota > Metazoa > Arthropoda > Arachnida > Scorpiones > Buthidae > Centruroides > Centruroides sculpturatus. Next base: position 196,908 of record NW_019385341.1, on the reverse strand, counting down.
CGGGGACCTTGAAATGTTGAGAAATGCGATATATAAATAAATAAAATATAGAATAAAATCCCGAATTTTATTTTATGTATGGATGTTAGTGTTTGGGGGACACGATTTTGTTCACCCTGTTCGAAGATTAATAACTCCTGTGCTTTTTGTTGAAAATTTCTGAAATTTTGCAGGGAGGTTTGTATATTAGGGAGATTGATGCTATAAATTTTGGTGGTTAAAGGTCTAGGTGGTGGGGGATTGAGGAGGTTTATGTGTCGTATCTCGAGTAGGGTCAGACTTAATGATGATTTTATTCGTTATTAGCATTTACAATTTTTTATAAAACCCATCTTTATCCTCAAAATGAAGCGTTTTGCCATTTTATAATATTTTTAAAAACTTTTTATATTTTTAATTAAAATATCACAACAGATGGCACCACACACGCAATTTTCAATGTTACCAGGAAAGTTAAGCAACTTATTGCTGAAATTTTAAATCTAATTATTTAATTTCTTGACGTATTGCTGATACTAACAGTTTTCTCATTGTCTCGTCGAGAAACAATTAAGATGAAAAATAACTAATGATAAAATGCCAATTATTCAATATTTCATAAACATATAATAGTCATTAAACCTGAAATAAACAGCCGTTAATGCTAGACGTATCTATTGTTCATATTCGTGGAACTTCATCGACCAGCAATTTGCATGATGCTGCTATATATCCTTGTTTACTATTTATAATAGATTTCGCAATATACGTTATACTAGACATTGTTGCAAGAAAGATATATAATAGATTATTTTAAAAAATATTTATATTAATATTTATAATGCAATATTGAAATAAGGAATAATTCTTAGATTTCTCACTTTAGGACCTTTAGGATGAAGTTTCAGGCGCTCGACAGAATAGATTTTAATGTTGATAAAAATACCGGTATCAAAAATTAGTTACATATCATTCCAAACTGATTATTTTATTGTTAAAAATTTTTTATATATAATTAATTCAAGGGGAGACGATGACAGCCATCTTAAAAATTAATTTTAATATGTAATTTTAATCAAAAATTTCTGAGAGGATTATGTAAATGTTTAACTTGATCCTGAATCAATATTAAATCCATATTAAATAAAAAAATCATAAGATGTGATTTTTTTATATCCAACATAATAAATTTCAGTATAGTCAAACCTCCAAAAAAACAGTGTTTGTTTAGTAGCAAGTTTGGCATGAGCTTCTCTGGCTATTTCGCCCCGTGGAATGTGTAAGCTCTTTGGCTAGTATTAGTAATTGGATACGTTTATTACGGTGGACGTAACGCGCGGGAATAATACCTTCCGGAGATGTTTATTAAGGGCAACTGGTCCCAAGTTCAGGCGTTACAAACGTGGAGAAAACCCGGCCCGTCCGAGTGATGCGCGAACCCACGATCGAACTCCCAGTGTTCAGGAAAGGGAACCGCTTGCCTACTGGTGAGCCCAAACAACAGTCATTTTTTGTGTTCCCATCAGAGTCCGTTCGGAGGTTTGACTTTATGTGAATATTTAATTTTCAAATGTTTAAATTAATAGCTGTATTAGAAATTTTCCAGATCTGTTCATGACTATTTATTTATTTTGATCTATAATTATATTTACATAATACTGTACATTGAAATTATAATATCTTGAAATTTGCATAGTTCTGTGTAGCAATACAAAATTTTTGTAAAACTAATACTAAACATTAGATTGAAAATAACCGAAAGAGTTTTTTATGATCATAAAAAGTAAGTTTAATCTTGTATATGTGATTTACTACTTATTTTGTTCGATATAATATACATTTTTCATTATTTCACTTATTTTATCTCGCTACGTAGATATATTCCATAAATACAAACAGCACAGATATTCATAAACATAAAAATAAAGATATTAAACTGAAAGTTTATTATGAGCTCTTTGTATGTTTTAGAATATTTTAAAATTGAATGAAATATAAAATAAGAAGCAAAAAAATGAAAAATTGTCTGTTAAACAAAATAATAATAAAACAAAATCTGTTATTTATTATTAATTCAAATATGTAAGATATTAATTATAGTAATTTGCGTAGTTTTTGCTGATTTGAAAAGTTTATCAAGTAAATTTTATTTTTATTTTGTGGAAATTTATTTTCATAGTTTGATGTAGTGATCGTCCATGCATTACGTGACGTTTTTTATGTTTTCAATTACCCCTGTAACTCTTCGTAATGCTGCCGCACATACTCATCAAAAAATTACGTAACGCATATCCTCGATCTCTTAACTGTAATGCAATAACACCACAACACGAGAATACATAACGTCGCATTATTTTATTAATTACATTATTGTTAATTAATTACATGTAACGAGGGAAAAGTTCTTCATTAAGAACTGGATTTAACACAACAATTAAATTTTATGAAGGCAACAAGAGAAAAAAATAAATAAAAATTATTGTGCTTTGCGATTACAAAACTCAATGTGGATGGATCAAAAGTGCTATTGGCGTCATTTGAATATTAGCTCAAAGAAATATTGTTCAAATGGAGAATCAATTATTGTTTCCATAAGCTTTTGAAGAGAGAATTAAACATATTTTAGTTTTGAAATTATCAAAATAAATGTAATTAATTATTAAAGCATATTTTAAAGAAGCATATTGCAATTTGATAATTCTAATAGTTTCCGTAGAACAATGCAACTTGTTCATAATTCTATAATAATCAAGAACAAGCTCAATTTTGTTGTTGAAACTCTAGAATGAAGCTAATGACCAGTTATGAAGATGAAGTATGTTAGAGATTGTTCTGCTTATTGCAATCATAGAGTTTCTGTTTTGAGTCACATTATTATTGAAATTTTAATACAAAGTAGAATATTCTGTTGGGTTTAGATTTCACATTGTATTTCAACAAAAATCAATATGACACATCAAATAATAACAACAAGTCTAATGTAAACAACGCCATTTCAAATGTATAAAGAAATTTGTGAAAAAAGAATTGAATTGGATTGATGGGATATGCAATACAATAACTGGATGATCTACCAAAAGGGTGCCACAAGGAGGACTTTCTTTGGGAAAATAGTCTCTATTTGGATGTTAGACACGTGAAGAAAATCCAGAAAACCCCACGTGGGGAGTGATTCGAAGTCTGATCCCCACCTTCCGGGGATCAGACTCGGACCACTCACTGTTCAGTGATTTTGTCTATTCGGCTACTGGTGGGCTCTGATGAAAAAAAAGGCGTTTTCGATCGTTATTATTAAAGCGGTATTATATTTACAAAGAGGTTTTCCTTTATTCATTTTGCATGTATTATTTCACTTATTTTAATGTTCGAGTTTATGCTAAACTTTTCTTTGTAAATTACACAATATAAATAGCATTAAAGTTTTAATTGATTATAAAAAAAATTCCATTTCCTATTAGGCGTTAGATTTATGGACTTTATTTGCTTATAAAATAAGAATAAAATATTTTTCAACTGTTAATTAAAACTTAGAATGAAATTTTTATCATCTTTTTAATGACGACTTTAGGATCGTCATTTCAGGTTTTATTGACTGCTGATAGAAAAGATTTTTTTTAATTTAAAAAATAAAGTTATATAATAAAAATGACGTTTAATTTAAACCAGAATATTTTTATATTACTTTCTTCATTGAATTAAAACATTAGTTATTCGTTAATTAATAATAAATTATTTTAGCATTAATTGAATGAACATTGCTTTTAATTTAAAAGTTAATTCAACTTTATTTTAACATTAATTAATTTGACATTAATTTGACAAAACTGATTAGCATTGTTAAATCCTAATTTACAGTAATCTACTAAAGACTATACTGATTCCGAAATTTCAAATACGATATTAGCAGTTTCTGGATAGCTTAAAAGAAATTAATTAAGAAACAAAAAAAATTTGATTTTCTCGTTGTTTTTTTTGCATCTACTTTTACATTGATGATGCAGTTAAAGAAAATATTCCCAAATTATATAATGAAAGATATAATTGGATGAAATCGGTCACTGATACATTACATAATAATTGGCCGAATAATTAATTGTCTTTTACACGACTTTGTTGTAATGCGAACTAAGGTTCTAAGGAATGACAAAGACAATGTCGTCTACATAAAAGTATTTTCAATCATTTAATGAATCATCGTCCACCAAAAGCGGATACGGCGACAACTTATGGGCGATTTGCAAAGGGGATAATTTCCGGTAGGATCTTCTGTGAGAAACTGACTCCTATTTAGGTGTTATATATGTAAAAAAAAAACTCCGAAAAACTCCATTGGTTAACCTGTCGGTCGGGAGCGAATCCATGACCAATTAATTAATCATTTGAAGAAGTTCATGTGTTTTATACGTTATTGAAGCGTATGTAAATTATAGTTTATATTCTAAAGAAAATTTAAAATTTTGGGTTGTTTTGAATGAATTATTTCTTTTTATTTAAAATATAGTATTTAATTACCGTATTTTATGTCATATATGACGCACTCCCATTTCAGCACAGTATTTAGGTAAAAGTATTTAGTGAATTTAAGCAATCACGCGCCTTTGGTATTCTGCCCCAAAAATTATTTTTTACTGTAAAGTACCAAGTAAGTAAAATTAAAATGCACATTCTTATTTATCAGAGAAAAATAAGTCATTTACTAATGAAATTTACCATTAAAATACTGTACATGAATACACGCAAAAGCTGCTTATCTGTAGCTAATAATAATATGTTTAATATAATAACATCTTTATTCAGGAGTTGGGCTAGGTAGAGGTTTTCTGTAGCCTATGGAAGACTGTTTGGGAAGTTCAACCTATGACAGATCACAACTTCACTTACAAGACAGCAATTTTCGAGCTTTCTTTTGGATAAAAGTCGCATCTAAATACGATAATTTCTATATTATTAATTTATTTTTAATATTTTAAATTTTTTTACGTATTACTCAAGGTATTAAGGTATTGAGAATATGAATGAAGATGAATGAGTATGTAGTTTATCCGTTTCCCGTAAATTAAAAAGAAATTTATAGAATTATGCATAGTATCACTAATAAAAGTCATCATTGCCTATAAAACAAAATCTATTAAATTCTTTGTAATCGTGAAACTTGCTGCTGTCTGAATCCTATTGCAGTGCTGGATTTATTTCGTTTTATACGTTCAGGATATGAAAATTTGATACTCTGTTTTTGTGAAATACACTTCACTTGAGAAAATTTTATAAAATGAAATCATATTGTCGAAATTAATCATTCTCGGAATTTGTACAAGTTAAGAAACCAAAGGAAAAAAAAAAGTGAATGTTAAATAGAAATTGAAAACAAAAGAAATTACTTTTAAAATTAATAAAAATTTAATTTAGCTTTATAAAAAATGAAATTATTACAAACGAAAAATGTACAAAGACTGAAAATCACGTTTTTTTTCGATTTCTATGAAACGAAAAGATTAAGATTTGAAAATTGATATACTATGATTTAACTCCAAAACAAATATACTAAATAAAAAATTCAGTTTAGTTTAGGGCACTTTTCACTTGTTTATTTGATTAGGCCCTTTACTATAAGTTTTGTTAAATTTCTTTAAACTCTTTATATTTATACTTTATAATTTCTTTCAGTAATTTTATGTCTATGACCTATAAACAATTAGAACAAAAGGAATAATGTTTTTAAACTGAATAACGATGAAAATTTGATTCTTCAATTAGCTCATTGATATCCTTAATGATGGTTATCTGGTCATTTCATTAATATTTTCCGGTATTATTCAAGATGGAAAAATGCTACTTTCTATATATTTTATTTATAGATTAATTTATTATGTTTGTTTTTTTTTTCTTTACGGTAAAAGTGAATACTCAGATTTTCAGACTTCAAAACCAAATTCCGAAAATAATTTGATACATCAGACTTATTGTGATAGTCTGTAAATTGTTTGTAGTATACATACATATAACCAAATATTAAACTTCTAGATTTTTTTTATTAAACTAAAAAATATTCAAAGTTTAGTATTTGGTTATGCATAATTCATTCGTGAATTAAAAAGTCAAATACATTTATTAAAATGGGACAAGACAACGCAAAATATAATGATGATATATTTTTTTTTTTTCAGGATCATGTCAGTCTGCCTCATCGCGATCCAATGGCTAAATTGGGCCGGGCCATCGTCAAACAATTTCAAGTTAGTAAATCTCGTCCGGTAGCGGCACTCGCTTCATTAACACAACGGCTGTCCCGTCATAATGTACTTTCTCGTTTGGACAAGTCGACTAGTTTACCTAGCATTTCCGTTCAAAGATTACCTTCCTCTAAAGCTAGCGCCTCCAGTTCGGGGGATAAAGTTTCGGGGACGTTAACTGTTATAACCTCATTGCCGGTGCTGGGCAGTAGCAGTCGTAGCAGCTATAACGTAGGTAGTGATCATTCTTCGGCCACTCCCGAATGTGTTTCGCCTGCAACTGGCAGCCCGCAGCAAAACAGTAAAAGTTCAACTCCTCGAAACTTCCATCATCAAGACCCTTACGGCAGGAAGCTTCCTCTGATGCCAAATGGTAAGCAAATGCATCCTATGAAAATATTTAGTAAATCTCATTGCCTAAGCCGTACTTTTCTTAATACAGATGTGCTAAAGTATTATTCAAATCGTTTAAATGCTTTCGAGAGAGCGGAAGTGAAGCAATATCCAGAAATATGGTATCTAGGACTAGAAACAATTAAGATCGAAGGCAAGGAAGGTAGTCCGCAAAACTGTGGTTATGATGATGAAAATGGATCTTATATCAAGGTTAGAATGTTTTGTACGGAATTTGTCTGTTAAATACGAATATTTTTATTTAGTTTTAATTCGTTAATTTATTCATATTAACTCCATGACTTAATTCCTATTGTGTGCAAATTCTTCTCTTTAATTGTGCACTTGACCCAGAATTTAAATCCTAACCACTTCGGAAAATCGCTATGAACTGACTTGAAGTTTGAATCCCAAATAATAGCTTTAGCTCATAGTATTCGACTAAGGTTTGGATTTTACATTACCTGAAAATACAATTGAAACGGAAAACTGAAACCGGAAATAACCACTTCCGGATTTTCAACTTTCACTTCGACAGAATCTCACCTGAAAGCAGGAAAATGTCAACTTTTTCGTTTCTATCATCTTTCCAGCTGTGATTTCACCAATATGAAAACATTTTATAAGTGACGTCATACGTCAGCAAACAATACTAGTGCTATTATTTAACAAATAGTTTGAATCAATTTTATATACGGTGATTTTATATAATATCTCATAATTGTTTAAACTATCTTCTGTAAAACTTCTAATCTTGAGATCGCAGCTCTTTCTCAGCAACTGTACGTCATAACCTTATTTTAGTTGAAATTTGCAAATTCTCGCCCAAAATCTCACCAGTCTAAATCTAAAACCCAAAAATCACAAACTATGTTTTGTTAATTATTAAAAACTAAAAGAAAAATGGGACTTTTTGCAAGCGATACGGGCATCGAAGCCATAAAAGCATCCTTCATTTTGGAAAATTAGCTTTGAAAAGTGCTGAAATGGGTGCAATTTTCTGATCGTGTGGAGTTTAGCTAAACAGAAACGAAACTGAATCTATTTTTCAATTTTCGTTATCATTTTCCGTTTTCAGGTAATATGCAGTTCAGGTCTAATAGTTTTAAGCTGTGTATCCACATGAGCGATTTCGGAGCGCCAAGCCAGCACATAGGGGTATTCGCGATGGGAGTTCTTCTCGCTTTTAGAAAAGCTCAATTGTACAAAAGTTGCAAATTGTGAACATGCATGTGGACCTGACGATTTCAGAAAAGTAACAAACCTAAAACTTTTCAGAATAATCTCACTTTAATTGAGTTTTGCTCAGAGTGAGATGTCTTCAATACTGTATTCCTCAAAACAGCAGATAATATTATATTTTGAATTTTTTCAATTAAGATATGCACAAAATAATATGGAGATAAATACTTTATACAAGCTTCAATTCTATCTTAGGAAATAAGTTTTTATGGGTAATAATTTTAATTTGCAATCAACGAAAAAATGTAAAAAGTTGATAGATAGGTGTTTTGTTAGCTATTTTCAGATAGATATTCTATGGTTGTCTGAGAATAAATCAAAATTGGGGATTATAAAATTCATTTTGTTACGTCAACATTGACCAAAAGCAAAGGTATTCATTTGGTAATAAGACTGAATAGTCTTATCACCAAATGAATTTTTTGTAATGATGATTAATCTCAATTTTTGCTTTTTGTCAAGTTGGCGTAACAAAATGAATAAGACTAGTCACTGTTATTACCCAATATCTTTAATAGCACATTAATTAAAACTTACCTTCATTGTTTGTACATCCAGTTATCAGTCTGTCTGTGGATCCGGTTTCGGGTTCGGGTAGGAACCTTAGAAATTTTCATAAGTGAGTTGGTTCGGATATCTCGGACTCGATCTCTCAACAGTGTGGCCAGAGCTTGATCTGTCATATCCGAAATTCATTTTGGTTTGGGTGAACCTATAAATGGATGAGCCTTTTTCCATACCCATCATGACGAAAAGAATTAAAAGAGCTGACACTTATATTTATAAATTGAACAAATTTATAATTTCCGAAACTTAAAAGTCTGTTTATTCAACTGGTAAATAACATTGATGAATGAGAACATATTTTAAAAATTCTATATGATGAAAGGTTTGTGTATAATTGTTAAACAAACTAGATTTTACTAGACAATAAAATATTTATTGTTAGGCAAAGTCCATTTTCACCAGACAATAAATTTGATCCATTTATTTGTCTCTTTAATCGATTATTTTTTCTTTACAGGTTCTTCACGATCACATTGCCTATAGGTACGAAATTCTAGAAGTAATCGGCAAAGGTTCTTTCGGTCAAGTTATAAGGGCTTTGGATCACAAAACAAATAAACAAGTAGCTCTCAAGATTATAAGAAATAAGAAGCGGTACGTGTTTTTTAGCTATCTTTTTAAAATAAATTTTCAATTTCCTAGAAACAAGAAACACACGAATCATATACTTTGTATATGTTAATGCCATTAATGGTTGAGTTTAAACTTGGATTTATAGTACTAAACTGAATCGATAGATAAGCATCTACTATAATATAGCTCACACATTACTTTGCCATCATATTTACTGATCAGTCTTATATCTGATATTTATGAGGAACTTATGAAAACTACTATTACGAGATTAGACTTTGTTACTCAAAACAACTTCAGTTATTATATACTTACTAAATAAAATAAAAAATATAGTATGCTATTAAGTTACTATAGCAACTACATTTGTTTTCCTTGAAGCCGTTTTCTATGTCGTGTAGTTAAAATTAAATTTTGAGTTCAGTTGTGTCAAACCGATATCGTCATAGTAGTGCTGCTTAGTTACGTGAATTTCCGGTAGTTGAAGCTTTTCTCGTTGTTTACATACATTTTGTTTGTTTTTTTTTCTCTATTTTAATAATTTAGCAGATTGCCTTCTCATTATTGAAAAGTTGGTATTTAAATATCAGAATAACTTTTTAAAATTTTTTCAACCTACAGTCAAACCAACTTTGCATCTCGACTTACTCGCCTCTGAAAATTGGTACTAACTTGAATTGGAAATAAACTGAAGTGCCTCAAGAAATATATAATTATATTAATAATTTAATGAAGTATAAGTACAAATTAAGTTTTAAAATCACATGATTTTATGATTATATCGCTTGCAATTCAAAATCGTACATTTAGTAATTCAGATATTGAAGAGCTATTTAATATTTAAAGAGATCAGTTTAGGAGTATTCGTTGGCGTTTTACGAGGGTGCCGCTATTTATGGAGGTACTATATCCAGATTTACTGTATTTTATTTTTAACTCACAGAGATATGTGTTTTGGTATTTATATATAGAGTTGACCACCAGTTTAACAGACTAATTAGAGTGATGATGGAATAAAACAATGGACGTTCTTCGAAGGGCTAGTGCCTCCAGAGAAGACATTCAATGGGAAACTGGCCCCTATTTAAGTGTTATACCTGATAATCCGAAAATCGATTTCAATTTACCCTGAAGAATAGCCCGAACCCCTTCACTGTTCATATTACCAACCCTTGCTTTAGCTAAAATGATAAACTTTTATGCTTAAAACTCATGATATGTTTATTAAATAAAACACGTGAATATTGAATATTGAAAGTTAGTCTCAATACTTGAAAAATAAGAGTCACAAGAAATGTTAATTGCATGCACTAGTTTGCAGTGCATGAGATATTATATACAAAAATATGATATACAAAGAATCAACCTAATTGGAAAAATTTAGGGGAAGAATACAATAATTACAAGAGTAAATATTCATTAGGGATACAGAATTGCAGCTTAGTTTTTAATTAAAACTACAGTTCATTATTTAACTCAACAAAAGGATAACTCAATAATAAAAGCTTAAATTACAGACTCAAAGTGGTGATCATTTTCTTTGTTAGCAAGAATATCATTCAAATAGTAATTTATGCACCAACCATTGATTGTCATTTCCATATTTACCGTATAAATAAATCCGATTGATAAAGATTGTTGCCATAGTAAAAATCTCAATTTCGGTGTCCTAGGTTTTAAAGGTAGGTCATCTTAATCGTGTTTATATGCTCTATAACAGGGCTTCTTAAACTTTTTTTATTCACGACCCCATTTATGATTGTGATTTTTTTCACGACCCAAAAATATAAAGATATATACAAATTTACAAAAACAATAATGGTGTGCTACCACAGTTCACTCTTGTGTNTGTTTCGAAAGGAAGATTTTTTTTTATAATTTTAAGAAAATTGTTTAAAATTAAAACGCTAATGTTAATCTATTTTTTTTATATTATGCTTTTTCTAAAAATTAAGTATTTTTATTGCTAAGAATAGCCCCTAGATTAAAAAAAGACCAATTCTGTCAAAGATGATAGAGGAATAAACTTGCTATACAAAACGTTAAAGATAAAGTATTTGGCATTTATATGATAGTGAACACTATACCGAGTAAGAAACCTTCGTAAACGTAAGACGAAAACTCAACCGTTTCTGAGATAAATAATCCGACAAAGACAGAATTTTTTGAGAGTTTGCCACACTTTTTGAGAGTTTCAGCACGCTTGCCAATATCATCTTACATGATGATGATGCTAAGCGCTTGCAAATGTAAGGAAAACACACAGAAAAATACTCACAAAATTCTTTTAATCCAGCAGATAGTTTTTAATGAAACGAACGTTTTCGGCTGCTTTTATCAGTCATCCTCACGGAGAAAAATTTCCAGGGCAAAGCTCGGAAAAAAATAATTACAGCAATACATTTTTATTTAATTAGTTAGTGGAAAATATCGCAGTTTTCGATCTAGATTAACTAAGGTTTCTTTACTCAGTATAATTTGTGCTTTATAAATACTGAATACTTTTTTAACACCCTATGCAGTTTGTTATTGTTACTTTTCCGGCTCTGTTATATATAAGAGGGAAAGTATGGCGATCGGTCAGAAAAGACTCTCCGAGATTTTTTAATTTTTTGGACTCGGGGACCTTGAAATGTTGAGAAATGCGATATATAAATAAATAAAATATAGAATAAAATCCCGAATTTTATTTTATGTATGGATGTTAGTGTTTGGGGGACACGATTTTGTTCACCCTGTTCGAAGATTAATAACTCCTGTGCTTTTTGTTGAAAATTTCTGAAATTTTGCAGGGAGGTTTGTATATTAGGGAGATTGATGCTATAAATTTTGGTGGTTAAAGGTCTAGGTGGTGGGGGATTGAGGAGGTTTATGTGTCGTATCTCGAGTAGGGTCAGACTTAATGATGATTTTATTCGTTATTAGCATTTACAATTTTTTATAAAACCCATCTTTATCCTCAAAATGAAGCGTTTTGCCATTTTATAATATTTTTAAAAACTTTTTATATTTTTAATTAAAATATCACAACAGATGGCACCACACACGCAATTTTCAATGTTACCAGGAAAGTTAAGCAACTTATTGCTGAAATTTTAAATCTAATTATTTAATTTCTTGACGTATTGCTGATACTAACAGTTTTCTCATTGTCTCGTCGAGAAACAATTAAGATGAAAAATAACTAATGATAAAATGCCAATTATTCAATATTTCATAAACATATAATAGTCATTAAACCTGAAATAAACAGCCGTTAATGCTAGACGTATCTATTGTTCATATTCGTGGAACTTCATCGACCAGCAATTTGCATGATGCTGCTATATATCCTTGTTTACTATTTATAATAGATTTCGCAATATACGTTATACTAGACATTGTTGCAAGAAAGATATATAATAGATTATTTTAAAAAATATTTATATTAATATTTATAATGCAATATTGAAATAAGGAATAATTCTTAGATTTCTCACTTTAGGACCTTTAGGATGAAGTTTCAGGCGCTCGACAGAATAGATTTTAATGTTGATAAAAATACCGGTATCAAAAATTAGTTACATATCATTCCAAACTGATTATTTTATTGTTAAAAATTTTTTATATATAATTAATTCAAGGGGAGACGATGACAGCCATCTTAAAAATTAATTTTAATATGTAATTTTAATCAAAAATTTCTGAGAGGATTATGTAAATGTTTAACTTGATCCTGAATCAATATTAAATCCATATTAAATAAAAAAATCATAAGATGTGATTTTTTTATATCCAGCATAATAAATTTCAGTATAGTCAAACCTCCAAAAAAACAGTGTTTGTTTAGTAACAAGTTTGGCATGAGCTTCTCTGGCTATTTCGCCCCGTGGAATGTGTAAGCTCTTTGGCTAGTATTAGTAATTGGATACGTTTATTACGGTGGACGTAACGCGCGGGAATAATACCTTCCGGAGATGTTTATTAAGGGCAACTGGTCCCAAGTTCAGGCGTTACAAACGTGGAGAAAACCCGGCCCGTCCGAGTGATGCGCGAACCCACGATCGAACTCCCAGTGTTCAGGAAAGGGAACCGCTTGCCTACTGGTGAGCCCAAACAACAGTCATTTTTTGTGTTCCCATCAGAGTCCGTTCGGAGGTTTGACTTTATGTGAATATTTAATTTTCAAATGTTTAAATTAATAGCTGTATTAGAAATTTTCCAGATCTGTTCATGACTATTTATTTATTTTGATCTATAATTATATTTACATAATACTGTACATTGAAATTATAATATCTTGAAATTTGCATAGTTCTGTGTAGCAATACAAAATTTTTGTAAAACTAATACTAAACATTAGATTGAAAATAACCGAAAGAGTTTTTTATGATCATAAAAAGTAAGTTTAATCTTGTATATGTGATTTACTACTTATTTTGTTCGATATAATATACATTTTTCATTATTTCACTTATTTTATCTCGCTACGTAGATATATTCCATAAATACAAACAGCACAGATATTCATAAACATAAAAATATTAAACTGAAAGTTTATTATGAGCTCTTTGTATGTTTTAGAATATTTTAAAATTGAATGAAATATAAAATAAGAAGCAAAAAAATGAAAAATTGTCTGTTAAACAAAATAATAATAAAACAAAATCTGTTATTTATTATTAATTCAAATATGTAAGATATTAATTATAGTAATTTGCGTAGTTTTTGCTGATTTGAAAAGTTTATCAAGTAAATTTTATTTTTATTTTGTGGAAATTTATTTTCATAGTTTGATGTAGTGATCGTCCATGCATTACGTGACGTTTTTTATGTTTTCAATTACCCCTGTAACTCTTCGTAATGCTGCCGCACATACTCATCAAAAAATTACGTAACGCATATCCTCGATCTCTTAACTGTAATGCAATAACACCACAACACGAGAATACATAACGTCGCATTATTTTATTAATTACATTATTGTTAATTAATTACATGTAACGAGGGAAAAGTTCTTCATTAAGAACTGGATTTAACACAACAATTAAATTTTATGAAGGCAACAAGAGAAAAAAATAAATAAAAATTATTGTGCTTTGCGATTACAAAACTCAATGTGGATGGATCAAAAGTGCTATTGGCGTCATTTGAATATTAGCTCAAAGAAATATTGTTCAAATGGAGAATCAATTATTGTTTCCATAAGCTTTTGAAGAGAGAATTAAACATATTTTAGTTTTGAAATTATCAAAATAAATGTAATTAATTATTAAAGCATATTTTAAAGAAGCATATTGCAATTTGATAATTCTAATAGTTTCCGTAGAACAATGCAACTTGTTCATAATTCTATAATAATCAAGAACAAGCTCAATTTTGTTGTTGAAACTCTAGAATGAAGCTAATGACCAGTTATGAAGATGAAGTATGTTAGAGATTGTTCTGCTTATTGCAATCATAGAGTTTCTGTTTTGAGTCACATTATTATTGAAATTTTAATACAAAGTAGAATATTCTGTTGGGTTTAGATTTCACATTGTATTTCAACAAAAATCAATATGACACATCAAATAATAACAACAAGTCTAATGTAAACAACGCCATTTCAAATGTATAAAGAAATTTGTGAAAAAAGAATTGAATTGGATTGATGGGATATGCAATACAATAACTGGATGATCTACCAAAAGGGTGCCACAAGGAGGACTTTCTTTGGGAAAATAGTCTCTATTTGGATGTTAGACACGTGAAGAAAATCCAGAAAACCCCACGTGGGGAGTGATTCGAAGTCTGATCCCCACCTTCCGGGGATCAGACTCGGACCACTCACTGTTCAGTGATTTTGTCTATTCGGCTACTGGTGGGCTCTGATGAAAAAAAAGGCGTTTTCGATCGTTATTATTAAAGCGGTATTATATTTACAAAGAGGTTTTCCTTTATTCATTTTGCATGTATTATTTCACTTATTTTAATGTTCGAGTTTATGCTAAACTTTTCTTTGTAAATTACACAATATAAATAGCATTAAAGTTTTAATTGATTATAAAAAAAATTCCATTTCCTATTAGGCGTTAGATTTATGGACTTTATTTGCTTATAAAATAAGAATAAAATATTTTTCAACTGTTAATTAAAACTTAGAATGAAATTTTTATCATCTTTTTAATGACGACTTTAGGATCGTCATTTCAGGTTTTATTGACTGCTGATAGAAAAGATTTTTTTTAATTTAAAAAATAAAGTTATATAATAAAAATGACGTTTAATTTAAACCAGAATATTTTTATATTACTTTCTTCATTGAATTAAAACATTAGTTATTCGTTAATTAATAATAAATTATTTTAGCATTAATTGAATGAACATTGCTTTTAATTTAAAAGTTAATTCAACTTTAATTTATTTTAACATTAATTAATTTGACATTAATTTGACAAAACTGATTAGCATTGTTAAATCCTAATTTACAGTAATCTACTAAAGACTATACTGATTCCGAAATTTCAAATACGATATTAGCAGTTTCTGGATAGCTTAAAAGAAATTAATTAAGAAACAAAAAAAATTTGATTTTCTCGTTGTTTTTTTTTGCATCTACTTTTACATTGATGATGCAGTTAAAGAAAATATTCCCAAATTATATAATGAAAGATATAATTGGATGAAATCGGTCACTGATACATTACATAATAATTGGCCGAATAATTAATTGTCTTTTACACGACTTTGTTGTAATGCGAACTAAGGTTCTAAGGAATGACAAAGACAATGTCGTCTACATAAAAGTATTTTCAATCATTTAATGAATCATCGTCCACCAAAAGCGGATACGGCGACAACTTATGGGCGATTTGCAAAGGGGATAATTTCCGGTAGGATCTTCTGTGAGAAACTGACTCCTATTTAGGTGTTATATATGTAAAAAAAAAACTCCGAAAAACTCCATTGGTTAACCTGTCGGTCGGGAGCGAATCCATGACCAATTAATTAATCATTTGAAGAAGTTCATGTGTTTTATACGTTATTGAAGCGTATGTAAATTATAGTTTATATTCTAAAGAAAATTTAAAATTTTGGGTTGTTTTGAATGAATTATTTCTTTTTATTTAAAATATAGTATTTAATTACCGTATTTTATGTCATATATGACGCACTCCCATTTCAGCACAGTATTTAGGTAAAAGTATTTAGTGAATTTAAGCAATCACGCGCCTTTGGTATTCTGCCCCAAAAATTATTTTTTACTGTAAAGTACCAAGTAAGTAAAATTAAAATGCACATTCTTATTTATCAGAGAAAAATAAGTCATTTACTAATGAAATTTACCATTAAAATACTGTACATGAATACACGCAAAAGCTGCTTATCTGTAGCTAATAATAATATGTTTAATATAATAACATCTTTATTCAGGAGTTGGGCTAGGTAGAGGTTTTCTGTAGCCTATGGAAGACTGTTTGGGAAGTTCAACCTATGACAGATCACAACTTCACTTACAAGACAGCAATTTTCGAGCTTTCTTTTGGATAAAAGTCGCATCTAAATACGATAATTTCTATATTATTAATTTATTTTTAATATTTTAAATTTTTTTACGTATTACTCAAGGTATTAAGGTATTGAGAATATGAATGAAGATGAATGAGTATGTAGTTTATCCGTTTCCCGTAAATTAAAAAGAAATTTATAGAATTATGCATAGTATCACTAATAAAAGTCATCATTGCCTATAAAACAAAATCTATTAAATTCTTTGTAATCGTGAAACTTGCTGCTGTCTGAATCCTATTGCAGTGCTGGATTTATTTCGTTTTATACGTTCAGGATATGAAAATTTGATACTCTGTTTTTGTGAAATACACTTCACTTGAGAAAATTTTATAAAATGAAATCATATTGTCGAAATTAATCATTCTCGGAATTTGTACAAGTTAAGAAACCAAAGGAAAAAAAAAAGTGAATGTTAAATAGAAATTGAAAACAAAAGAAATTACTTTTAAAATTAATAAAAATTTAATTTAGCTTTATAAAAAATGAAATTATTACAAACGAAAAATGTACAAAGACTGAAAATCACGTTTTTTTTCGATTTCTATGAAACGAAAAGATTAAGATTTGAAAATTGATATACTATGATTTAACTCCAAAACAAATATACTAAATAAAAAATTCAGTTTAGTTTAGGGCACTTTTCACTTGTTTATTTGATTAGGCCCTTTACTATAAGTTTTGTTAAATTTCTTTAAACTCTTTATATTTATACTTTATAATTTCTTTCAGTAATTTTATGTCTATGACCTATAAACAATTAGAACAAAAGGAATAATGTTTTTAAACTGAATAACGATGAAAATTTGATTCTTCAATTAGCTCATTGATATCCTTAATGATGGTTATCTGGTCATTTCATTAATATTTTCCGGTATTATTCAAGATGGAAAAATGCTACTTTCTATATATTTTATTTATAGATTAATTTATTATGTTTGTTTTTTTTTTCTTTACGGTAAAAGTGAATACTCAGATTTTCAGACTTCAAAACCAAATTCCGAAAATAATTTGATACATCAGACTTATTGTGATAGTCTGTAAATTGTTTGTAGTATACATACATATAACCAAATATTAAACTTCTAGATTTTTTTTATTAAACTAAAAAATATTCAAAGTTTAGTATTTGGTTATGCATAATTCATTCGTGAATTAAAAAGTCAAATACATTTATTAAAATGGGACAAGACAACGCAAAATATAATGATGATATATTTTTTTTTTCAGGATCATGTCAGTCTGCCTCATCGCGATCCAATGGCTAAATTGGGCCGGGCCATCGTCAAACAATTTCAAGTTAGTAAATCTCGTCCGGTAGCGGCACTCGCTTCATTAACACAACGGCTGTCCCGTCATAATGTACTTTCTCGTTTGGACAAGTCGACTAGTTTACCTAGCATTTCCGTTCAAAGATTACCTTCCTCTAAAGCTAGCGCCTCCAGTTCGGGGGATAAAGTTTCGGGGACGTTAACTGTTATAACCTCATTGCCGGTGCTGGGCAGTAGCAGTCGTAGCAGCTATAACGTAGGTAGTGATCATTCTTCGGCCACTCCCGAATGTGTTTCGCCTGCAACTGGCAGCCCGCAGCAAAACAGTAAAAGTTCAACTCCTCGAAACTTCCATCATCAAGACCCTTACGGCAGGAAGCTTCCTCTGATGCCAAATGGTAAGCAAATGCATCCTATGAAAATATTTAGTAAATCTCATTGCCTAAGCCGTACTTTTCTTAATACAGATGTGCTAAAGTATTATTCAAATCGTTTAAATGCTTTCGAGAGAGCGGAAGTGAAGCAATATCCAGAAATATGGTATCTAGGACTAGAAACAATTAAGATCGAAGGCAAGGAAGGTAGTCCGCAAAACTGTGGTTATGATGATGAAAATGGATCTTATATCAAGGTTAGAATGTTTTGTACGGAATTTGTCTGTTAAATACGAATATTTTTATTTAGTTTTAATTCGTTAATTTATTCATATTAACTCCATGACTTAATTCCTATTGTGTGCAAATTCTTCTCTTTAATTGTGCACTTGACCCAGAATTTAAATCCTAACCACTTCGGAAAATCGCTATGAACTGACTTGAANAAAAATATAAAATAAAGATATATACAAATTTACAAAAACAATAATGGTGTGCTACCACAGTTCACTCTTGTGTTACAATGGAACAGAGACAACTGAATACACTGAAAAGTGACAACACTACACTAGTTCACACTACAATCAGTGTTGCTGAATCATTGTCTCGCTGCACCAGAAGTGACCCAAAGCATGCCTCACTGCAACTCACGAAATTTATGACACAAAGCATGCCTCACTGCAACTCACGAAATTTATGACACAAAGCATGCCTCACTGCAACTCACGAAATTTATGACACAAAGCATGCCTCACTGCAACTCACGAAATTTATGACACAAAGCATGCCTCACTGCAACTCACGAAATTTATGACACAAAGCATGCCTCACTGCAACTCACGAAATTTATGACACAAAGCATGCCTCACTGCAACTCACGAAATTTATGACACAAAGCATGCCTCACTGCAACTCACGAAATTTATGACACAAAGCATGCCTCACTGCAACTCACGAAATTTATGACACAAAGCATGCCTCACTGCAACTCACGAAATTTATGACACAAAGCATGCCTCACTGCAACTCACGAAATTTATGACACAAAGCATGCCTCACTGCAACTCACGAAATTTATGACACAAAGCATGCCTCACTGCAACTCACGAAATTTATGACACAAAGCATGCCTCACTGCAACTCACGAAATTTATGACACAAAGCATGCCTCACTGCAACTCACGAAATTTATGACACAAAGCATGCCTCACTGCAACTCACGAAATTTATGACACAAAGCATGCCTCACTGCAACTCACGAAATTTATGACACAAAGCATGCCTCACTGCAACTCACGAAATTTATGACACAAAGCATGCCTCACTGCAACTCACGAAATTTATGACACAAAGCATGCCTCACTGCAACTCACGAAATTTATGACACAAAGCATGCCTCACTGCAACTCACGAAATTTATGACACAAAGCATGCCTCACTGCAACTCACGAAATTTATGACACAAAGCATGCCTCACTGCAACTCACGAAATTTATGACACAAAGCATGCCTCACTGCAACTCACGAAATTTATGACACAAAGCATGCCTCACTGCAACTCACGAAATTTATGACACAAAGCATGCCTCACTGCAACTCACGAAATTTATGACACAAAGCATGCCTCACTGCAACTCACGAAATTTATGACACAAAGCATGCCTCACTGCAACTCACGAAATTTATGACACAAAGCATGCCTCACTGCAACTCACGAAATTTATGACACAAAGCATGCCTCACTGCAACTCACGAAATTTATGACACAAAGCATGCCTCACTGCAACTCACGAAATTTATGACACAAAGCATGCCTCACTGCAACTCACGAAATTTATGACACAAAGCATGCCTCACTGCAACTCACGAAATTTATGACACAAAGCATGCCTCACTGCAACTCACGAAATTTATGACACAAAGCATGCCTCACTGCAACTCACGAAATTTATGACACAAAGCATGCCTCACTGCAACTCACGAAATTTATGACACAAAGCATGCCTCACTGCAACTCACGAAATTTATGACACAAAGCATGCCTCACTGCAACTCACGAAATTTATGACACAAAGCATGCCTCACTGCAACTCACGAAATTTATGACACAAAGCATGCCTCACTGCAACTCACGAAATTTATGACACAAAGCATGCCTCACTGCAACTCACGAAATTTATGACACAAAGCATGCCTCACTGCAACTCACGAAATTTATGACACAAAGCATGCCTCACTGCAACTCACGAAATTTATGACACAAAGCATGCCTCACTGCAACTCACGAAATTTATGACACAAAGCATGCCTCACTGCAACTCACGAAATTTATGACACAAAGCATGCCTCACTGCAACTCACGAAATTTATGACACAAAGCATGCCTCACTGCAACTCACGAAATTTATGACACAAAGCATGCCTCACTGCAACTCACGAAATTTATGACACAAAGCATGCCTCACTGCAACTCACGAAATTTATGACACAAAGCATGCCTCACTGCAACTCACGAAATTTATGACACAAAGCATGCCTCACTGCAACTCACGAAATTTATGACACAAAGCATGCCTCACTGCAACTCACGAAATTTATGACACAAAGCATGCCTCACTGCAACTCACGAAATTTATGACACAAAGCATGCCTCACTGCAACTCACGAAATTTATGACACAAAGCATGCCTCACTGCAACTCACGAAATTTATGACACAAAGCATGCCTCACTGCAACTCACGAAATTTATGACACAAAGCATGCCTCACTGCAACTCACGAAATTTATGACACAAAGCATGCCTCACTGCAACTCACGAAATTTATGACACAAAGCATGCCTCACTGCAACTCACGAAATTTATGACACAAAGCATGCCTCACTGCAACTCACGAAATTTATGACACAAAGCATGCCTCACTGCAACTCACGAAATTTATGACACAAAGCATGCCTCACTGCAACTCACGAAATTTATGACACAAAGCATGCCTCACTGCAACTCACGAAATTTATGACACAAAGCATGCCTCACTGCAACTCACGAAATTTATGACACAAAGCATGCCTCACTGCAACTCACGAAATTTATGACACAAAGCATGCCTCACTGCAACTCACGAAATTTATGACACAAAGCATGCCTCACTGCAACTCACGAAATTTATGACACAAAGCATGCCTCACTGCAACTCACGAAATTTATGACACAAAGCATGCCTCACTGCAACTCACGAAATTTATGACACAAAGCATGCCTCACTGCAACTCACGAAATTTATGACACAAAGCATGCCTCACTGCAACTCACGAAATTTATGACACAAAGCATGCCTCACTGCAACTCACGAAATTTATGACACAAAGCATGCCTCACTGCAACTCACGAAATTTATGACACAAAGCATGCCTCACTGCAACTCACGAAATTTATGACACAAAGCATGCCTCACTGCAACTCACGAAATTTATGACACAAAGCATGCCTCACTGCAACTCACGAAATTTATGACACAAAGCATGCCTCACTGCAACTCACGAAATTTATGACACAAAGCATGCCTCACTGCAACTCACGAAATTTATGACACAAAGCATGCCTCACTGCAACTCACGAAATTTATGACACAAAGCATGCCTCACTGCAACTCACGAAATTTATGACACAAAGCATGCCTCACTGCAACTCACGAAATTTATGACACAAAGCATGCCTCACTGCAACTCACGAAATTTATGACACAAAGCATGCCTCACTGCAACTCACGAAATTTATGACACAAAGCATGCCTCACTGCAACTCACGAAATTTATGACACAAAGCATGCCTCACTGCAACTCACGAAATTTATGACACAAAGCATGCCTCACTGCAACTCACGAAATTTATGACACAAAGCATGCCTCACTGCAACTCACGAAATTTATGACACAAAGCATGCCTCACTGCAACTCACGAAATTTATGACACAAAGCATGCCTCACTGCAACTCACGAAATTTATGACACAAAGCATGCCTCACTGCAACTCACGAAATTTATGACACAAAGCATGCCTCACTGCAACTCACGAAATTTATGACACAAAGCATGCCTCACTGCAACTCACGAAATTTATGACACAAAGCATGCCTCACTGCAACTCACGAAATTTATGACACAAAGCATGCCTCACTGCAACTCACGAAATTTATGACACAAAGCATGCCTCACTTTCAAACTCATTTTCAAACTCTCACAAATTATTTTCAAAATTTTGCATTAAAATCTCGCGACCCCAAGATTTCACTAAGTGACCCCAAATGGGGTCGCAACCCATAGTTTAAGAAGCCCTGCTCTATAATACTAGAAGACAATATGAAACAAACTGATATTACCCAAAATAAATATTATCCTTAATAGACAATGATTTTCTTTTGAGTTTCAGTCAGAATCGGGCTGACAGAGCGGAACTGACATTGCCGTCGGGGTTTAGACTGCAAGTAACGAGGGGCTAATTGATTGGAATGTTACATTACTGCTCCATTTTTTATTCTGATGAAATAAACAAAACTTAGGTTTTTTGAGGAGATAATTTGAAATCAGCCCTCGCTAATTGCAGGATAAACCCCAAAGTCAATGTCCAATTCAAGGTACCCAAAGGGTAATTTTAAATCGATTTCATTTTGCTTCCTGGTAATCTGAACGTGATTTTAAGTTATCGAGTTAGAGTGAAGTGGGCTAACCTGAAATTGTTACACCGGGACTAACTTTCAGTGGTCAATAATTTTATCCATTCGGCGACTGATGGGCAACTAATTGGGGGTGTGTCAGCTGTTGCCGAAAGTCGTTAAATCCAGTATTTTACCAGTATTTAGTACCAGTATTTTAAAAATATATGCAGAATGTATTTAAATGTTATATTGTACAAATATGAAAAAAATTAGTATAATGTAGGCTATATTGAATAATTTATACTCACTGGCTCATTAAACCAAACTTTCGGCTAACTATTTGCGGAAAAAATGGTTCTAAATTTTTTCTTTTCTTTCTGTAAGTATTAACAATTTGTGTATATTCATACAAATTGTTAATACTTACAGAAAAAGTTTAAATCGATTAAAACACACAGAATTTTATAAAAGAATAATTATTGCTGTTATTATTTAAAATTACAATACAAAATAAATATTACAAAATATCAAATTTATGAACGAAAAAGTGAATATCAAATAAGGATATAAAGATAAATATTTGCTGGCATAATTTTCGATAATTGAATTGAAAGAGAGAGAGGAGAAAAATTGTTATTTGCAAGCTGCATCATAAGATCGAGTTGGTAAATTGACTACTAGAAAACTCTATAATTTGGCTGCAATTTAAAAAAATTGTAGATCTATATATTCCTATTGTCGTCTACCTGTCTGTCCTTAATCTCGAGAACGGTGTTAAATATATGAAAGTCAAGACCAAAGTTGGAAAACTTAGAGCAAGAGGCTCCGATTTATAGTTAATCGGAGAATAAATTCACGTAAAGTCAATTCAAAAAATTTTCTCCCGAATGAAATTACATAGATGACCAACATGACTTTGTTGTTATCAGGAAAAGGGGGCAATACATTACGGATTTGAGATGGAGGACTACATTTTAAATTGAATAAATTAAGAATATGATTATAAATTGCAGCCCAGTATTGTGATGAAGTCACAATAAATAATTTCTAGTTTTTAAAAATAAGTAACAATAAGTTTTATATCCTTAAATATAAAAAAAATATTATCTGTTAATATTCGCACGCCAATGGCCGAGTGGATAAAAGCACTGAACACTGGTAGTTAGACGAGTCCGCGTGCAGTTTTTCGGGTTTTCTTCACGTAGGAGGTCCTCCCTCTCGGAAGCGCCTTCTATGAGAAGGGAGTCCCTTGGCAGATCGCGTTGTTTTAATCTATCGATCCAGTTCAATTCTATTAAAATTTAAAATCTAATGTTTAGAGTTACAAAAATTTTAATTTTAATTAATTTACTTTTAATAAAATATTATTATTTATAAAGATTCAAAATAATAAAAAATGTATAATGCAAATATTATGTAATGTTTATATAATATTTACCAATTGTTATTATATGAATGTTTATATAAAACACTTGCTTGAAATCAATCTTGAAAAGTTTAATGGAGAACTTTGTTATTTTGATTAAACAAAATTTTAACAGGAAAAATAATGAACAGATTTAAGATAAAGAGATCTCATTGTCCTCACAATAAATAAATATCTCCGAATAATTCAGATGTTTTTCAAACACTTTCTTTACATTTTTATTATTTAAAATGTATTAATCTTAATTTTAATATATTTTCATTTAAGATATCAAATATTTAATGGCTCTCGATTTCCTTAACTACTATAGAAATAAAAATGGTTACATTCATAATTCGAATATTTTAAAATATCGAATAAAAGAAAAATGCGCTAGTATTTATTTTTGTACTATGAGTGAAACATTTTGGAATAATTTTGAAAATAATAGGAATACTTCTTAGAAGATTAAATATGAAATAAGTTATTAAACTTGCGGAAATTTTTTGAAATTAATTACCCGATCAATTACTATACAGAAATCGATAATTAGAATTTATAGATGTATATAAATTAGTCTAATTCAAATATTTAATGAACTTTGTGTAGTATTTTTTTGTGTTTTTGCACGTTTATCCTTAGATTTTTAAAATCAAAATTATATATATAAACGCTATGCTTCTTGATCTGATCTTGTCAAAATTTGATGGGAAAACATATTAATTCGTAAAATAATTCTAAATAGTTCTAGTATCCATCTAAAATGATTATCAAGAGATTAACCGACCATCTAATGTAAATTATTTTTCAATTAAAACCCTTATAAAATAGAAAGTCCATATTACATTTCACATTATTAATAACAGTTTTATGAATTTTCTGTGTGCAAACAATAATGTTAATTTATTAGTACAGTTCCCAGTATCAGTCAGTGGTATATCCAGGATTTTGAGAATATGGTGTGCTACTCAAGACATGTGCCAACTGCCATTTTTCTAGAATGTTACTCATTTATATGAATACTGTATTACTTTAGTTACCTAATCGTACGTAATCGAAGTTATGAGACATTTATTTTTAATTTTAAGGTTAAAAAACTGATTTCTTTGTATCAATGGGTGCTGCAGCACCATACTCACTCTGGATATGCTCCTAGCTAGAATCAGAACATTTATTTTATTTAGATACTAGAGAACATTATTGTTTTATCATCAAATAAATTAATTGTATATTATAATAATAAATATTGAAAAGTTCTAGATTCTAGTTGGAACGAAACAAATAACTTATAATTTTTCGTGGAAAACAACGTGGATAATAAGAAATAAGAAAAATTATATATATATATAAAGTCATGCATGATTTAATAACATTGTAATTAAAATTTCAGAAATTCATTTTGACAGATAATTTAAATTAATTATAGCTGATATTTATAAATAAATTTTTAAATGACCTATGGCCGTTTTTTATGATATTGGAAAGTTTAAATACTAATTTTGTGTTTTCAGCTGTATACTTGTGTGAAAATTTTAAGTAACGAGTTAAATAACGAATTTTAAAATTGATATCAAATAATAATAAATTATAGTGGGAATATGATCAGTTATTATAAAATATGGGGTGAACCAAAATCTTCGCACGCTTATAGATTAGGGATTGCAATTGCTGGATCCCTCATCCAGCAATCCAGCTGGATTCATCACATTTTTCGGCCTGTTGGATCCAGCACCTGGTGCTGGATCCAACAGGCCAGGTGCAGGTGCTGGCACCAGGTGCTGGATCCAACAGGCCAGGTGCAGGCACCAGGTGCTGGATCCAACGCTGGATCCAGCACCTGGTGCTGGATCCAGCGTTGCGGATCCGCAAATACTCAATTAACTTTCTAAATAATGGCGCAAAAGTTTACGTTGTCGGCCTTGCCGCTTTGCTACGTGCGCTATCGCTCGGTGGCGAGAGCGACGTTGCTATTCAGTGCGGCACGTGCTACACCCCCTCTCTACACCGCACCGCCCGCCCTTTTACCTCTGCTGATCTAATTGCCAGTTGACTTTCCGCTCTCGCTAAATAAAATAAGTGACTCCTATCCTAGACCTGGTGCATAATTCTAATTTACAGTCGGTTGTGACGTCAATGAATCACATGACGGAACGATCGCAGTTTAAACTGGCCGTAGAAGCTCTCTGCAGAAGAGTCGAGTTTGATAACTGCTGACACAACCCTGAAATTTGTCTTAGACAAACTAAAAAGCCAGGACACAATCTTGAGTGCCAACCTTTCCGAGGCACTCCGCAAAATAATCAGAGAACGGTGTCTTACCGAGGTCACAGGGATTCTGATTTACATACAGAACCCGAAGAAGTGTGACCAAAAAGTTAGAAAGCTTTATCTTTCACATGCCGAAAAAAATGTAATGATAAATATGCTGAATCGTGTAAATACATATGTAGTGGAACCAATAGCAATGGCAGAGGATATTACGGAGGTGGAAAACGATGATCCAGATAACCCGGATTTCCCGAATTTCACATTGGAACAAGAATTAGAGATGCAACTAAAGCGTGAGAAAGAAAACTTCGTGAAACGGAAAGAAATTAGTACTGAGAAGGATTATGATAAGTTATTAAAAAAGGAAATGGCTGTTTATGAAAGTGAGGGAGTAAGAGGTGAAAACTTATCTTTGATTTATCATTATTTGATGACACTGAAACCAACTAGCGTAGAGGCAGAAAAGGCCTTATATAGGGAGGGATATACATGCAGTTCATTAAGAAGTAGATTGGGAGACAACACCATCAATACCATTTGTTTCTTGAGATCCTACTTTTAGAAAAGTAAAAAAAAATAAAATAAAATAACAGAAGTGATTGATTTAATTTTATTTAATCCTTTAAAATACTTTATTCAAGACAAGACTAATATTTTATAATTTCTACTCCAATTCTATTAAATAAGAGTTTTTAACTTTTATTCTATAAGTGGTTAGTGGGCTAGGCTAGGCAATTTTATTGTGAAAATTAATGAGAAACTGAGACTAATAGTTAAATAGTTAATTAAATTAATGAGTATCAGTATCTTAGATATATGATAATATGAATGTATGTGATTCATGATTGTGATAATAATAACTAACTACTAGACTACTACTAATTACTTACTCACTACTTTACTAACAATAATAATTAAATTATTTATAAATAACCACAGACTGATATGTAGAGCCTATATAAGAAAACTGGTAAGACTGATAGCCACTTAGCCATTGATTATCCGTCCTTAATATATTATATTATAATAATGTAATATAAATTAATTAGTAGAATTACCTTTGCTATTATTTAACTTAAAGATTACATTATAATTATAATCTAACTAAACATTGAAAGTTAATTATCTCTATCTCAAGTGTTAAACCGAACCAAAGTTAAGTTTACTATCTAAATGTGTAAGAAGTTTTACTGATTTATAGTGACCAGTCTAAATAATAAAATTTTCTTAAGTATTTAAAAAAAATGTTTTATTTCTTTAAAAAAACCCATAAATTTTGGATAGATGGAGAGATAACACTTTATTGTACCAAAAAACATCCGCGCATCACTCCAGCTGGATCCGCGCTGGATCCAGCTGGAATAACGTTGGCCCAGCAAAAATCCAGCTGGATTAAAAACACTGCTGGATTGAAATCCCTATTATAGACATATACAGTACGCCATGACAGGTTGGAAAGTTAATTAAAACTATTCAATAGCAATCCAGATCTTACATATAGTTTTAATGAACTCTCGAAATTACTTGGGAGAACATTTAACTGATGCATTAACCTCAGCACTTGTCTCCTCTCTTATCTTGATGATCTTACTGAGTGACTCGTTCTTCCAAAATGTAACAGGATTCATCAGCTATTTATTAAACAATTATTAGTACTTCAATAAAATACGATTTCATTGATACAATTTTTTAAGAAAATATACAGAGTGAGCTAAAAATCAAAGTTAAGGTTTCTTCCTATTTTATAAAATTAAAAAATTCTTCTAACTTCGATAGTCCAATATAATTAATTTTCTCTTAAATATTTATCGTAAATTAACTTTAGGATATATCTGATAATATTTGCATTGACAGGCGAGAAATAAGTTTTGAATAGACTTGGAAAATCGGATTTCAAAAAACTGTCACGACCTTAATTACAATAATAATTAGATTTATCGTTTTATCAGGATAATGTACTCTACGTCAACTTGATGTCATTTTTCAAATTTTATTATGAACGAACGTAAAGAATGACATCAGATGACGTCAAAGATATACGTTATCTGACAAGACGAAGAGATCTGTTTAATTTGTATTTCGAAAGTGTTTATTTAGTCAAACTTAGAATCTGCTAATATATAACTTATTTTTAAATTGTTATAGTCGTTTTATTGATTCTTTAATCGAATATTTAACACCTCTACGATTTTTTAAGCTTTGCTATTCGTGTATTTATTAAATAACTAGCAGATATGCCCAGTGTTACCCGGTCGAAAGTAATAAAGACAAATATTAAATATCTATGATTTATATGATTTATTTATATGATGTGGCCTAAATTTGGCTGATTTTTTCGTTTTCATCACTTGACCTAAAAGTTTGCAAAAAGTTAGCCAAATTTAGGCCAAATCAACACAAATATTAAAACTAAAACCATATAAAAGTTTTGTTTTTATATGGTTTTAATTTTAATATTAATGGCTCCACAACTCAAATTCTAGGACTCCGTGAATCTTTTAAAATATTTTTAAAGTTAACGAATCAAATGTGTTATTTGTTTATTTTATAGCTATTTTTAAGCAATCAGTTATTTATTTGAGTCGGCAGTACACCTCAACACGGAAGTTGCCATTTGCCCTTATCACTCATCATTTGTACAACTGACGTTTCATTGAATGATTTAAAAATAAAATATAGTATATATAATTGTTTATTGAAAAACAGTTATAAACAATTATTTATATATTAATTTAATCATTCAATGAAACGTCTAATAATAATAAATAATAAAAAATAAGACATAAGAGTCTGGTTGCCTCGTTCTGTCTGTCAATTGTACAAACTTGTAGCAAAAGAGGCAATCAGTTGTGAGTGTTTCGCAAAAACATTTCTTTGTTTAAAAGCTCCACTTTACCAAGGAATTTGGGAAACGCTCTAATAATGCATTAAACTTAAAAATTATCATAAAGTGTGAGGATTAAATCAAAGGTTTTACAAGTTTCATGGTACCCTATATTTTACACAATTCTAGAGTAACTGAAAATCTTGGTATAGATCGGTCAAAGGGTTTGAGATAATAAGAGGGTGAAACTAGGGAGATGGGAGGTGTTTTCAAATTTTATGATAGACTAAATGTTCCCCAGGAACCTAAAATTGCCAAAAACTTGGTTCGAATTGGTCAAAGAATTTAGAAGTGTATAGGAGACGGACAGACCAGCAGGCATTCTATTATGTATATAGATATACAAAGTTTAGTGCTTGAGACTTAAATTAATAATACTATGTGTAAAAGTCAACAAAATTTATTTTTCTGACATATTTCTCTATATAGAATTTAAAATTCATTATTATACGATTTAACATATTTTATCACAAAAATAATTTTAAAAAATTTCGAAATATTACTAATCTCTAATCACAATTGATGATTGTACAGTATAATGACCATCAAATGTAAATGATAAAGTGTAATGGTGGAATACACATATTTAAATATATACAAAATACAGATCTGGAATAATACCTTCAGAAATCGATTGTATCTTCATTTAAAATTTATTAATGACGATATATTTGTTTTATATCGCCATTATTCTATCAATATAACTGAGTTAACAATTGTTGAATTCATGAAATTTCTCTATAACTTGTAAACACGAAATTCCATGCGACGACATTAAAGAAATGATATAAATTATAATGAAAGTTCGTAATTAATACACTTCTCAAGACTATAATTATTCAAGATAAGTGATTATTATTTTTTACGAAAACCAGAGGAAATTAAGAATCTAGTAACCAGTTATTCAAGTTTTAATCAAACATAAAAACACTACTTTTTTAAAAATCTATAATGAATATTTTCTTATAGGCTATATAATCTGGATTTTTTTTTTTTTGTTATTTTTGTGAATATATAACGGCAAGATTTATAAATTATATGTATATACAACATACAGGTACACATACACAAATATTATTTACTTAATACATAATAGTATATTTGCTATGTAGTCTACACATACAGTAATACCTCGACTTACGTTACCCCGACTTACGCGAACCCGGAGTTACGCGATTTTCAAATCTCGTCGATTCGTCTTTTGTTTGAGCGCCACGCAACTCTTGATTACTCACTCCCCCCCACACTATTGTTCGGCTTACATGTTCGGACGTGTCGCGCGGAATCGACATATAGCTACAATTTATTTTGTGTTATTTATTTCTGTGTTTGTTATATCTACGGAGACTTGAAAGACTATGTGGTGATTTCTTGTAACCGTGAACGAATGAAAATAAGAGATAAGATTAACGAGAACATTTATTAGCTTACGTACATCCGTTTTGGATTTTACACAAATTGCGAAATTATACCCCGACTTACGCGGTTATCGCTCGGTCCCACCTATCGCGTAAGTTCGGATTATTACTGTATATATATATATATTGTACAGTACATATAGATTATATGGAAAATATAAAAATCAGCGTAAATCACGATAGTCTCTTTTTTTTCTCTTCATTGAAAATACTTATATTATGGATTGTGAACTTTGGTGACATAGTTGTTAATTATATGTCTAAGAAAAGATAACTTAGAATTATATATTTAAAAATTGACGTGTTTTATTGTTACAATTAAACTGTTCAATTGTATCTGAATTACTACTATTATAATAATAATTATTATTATTGTGGTGTTGATGGTTCTACATTACACGCAGACCGGTGCTATGAAAATTAATGAAGAAAAATATATTTCGTTTACATGCTATTAGTGTATATATCTATATATACACTAATAGCATGTAAACGAAATATCTTTAGTGACATCTTTAGTATGGCAGCTTTCTGTAGTATAACATATGCTATTGTGAAGCCTTTGATATTATTATTTTTACTTTACGTGCTTTTTCGTAAACCCGCTAAGTAGTTCGTCTTATTTTCTATAAATGTCTAATGGATAAGATAAATAAACCTATCGAATTTGAATAATCGAACAGTAATTAAGTGATTGTACAGACACTCAGATACAATTTTATGCCTTTGCTGATTTAATTAATGAAATAAAAATGAATATTGCTATTAATTTAATAATATCTAGTTTTATTTTAAATATTTATTTGTTTTTAAGATCGATCTTTAATGTCGTATTTCAAGTATAAGCCCCATTTAAACGCATTATTTTATTCTAAAGATAATATCTGTAATAAAGATATACAATAAAACTGTTTTTTTTTTTAAATTTCTATTTAAAGAAATTCTCTATCATTAATTTTATCTATTAAATACGTGTACTGTCAAATTATTTTGTTTCAAACAGAACATCCAATCACTTTTATCATCATTAACTAGATGTAATCATTTTTGTCTGCTAATTTATTACGTCAATGACACAAATCGTTTCGGAAAAAGAAATAACATTTGGATAATCGTCTTTCAAATTTCTTCTGATGGTTTTCCTATTTTTTGTACGTAATAGATCCGAAAATTTCTGAAACTTTTTCTTAATTGTCGTTTTGTTCGCGCTTTTCAAGATCTAAATGGTTTTCTTTACTTCAAGCCTTACTGTATCTGTCTGTTAATGTTATAGAGAAAGCAATTTCCTTTACAACATTAACGAATAGATCGTTAAATGAAACGATCACTTATATCTGCTGAAATCAACCATTTAAACCTATAAAAATACACTAATAAAAATTAACATCCAAACATATGTAATTTGTAATAAAGTAACAGATATAATTTATATTGTTTTGCTTCACTGATAAATATACATTCGTAAAAAAACCAAATAAATTTCTACGTTTGTTTTGTAAATCTAAATTTCAGTAACAGAATATATGTAATATTAGTTATTCTAAAATTCTATAATATTATGATTACAAAAGCCAATGGTCTAGTGGATAAAACCTTTAAACTCTGGTACGGGTTCGGGTTTCACCAACGGACTGGCCACGGAGTTTTTTTTTTTTTTTGTATTTGTTACACGTGTCTACCATCTCTATTATCCGTAGAAAGTTTTCCCAGGACGTGTCTAACTGTCGTATCCCATCTATCCTACAATCCCTCTTACTGCCCATAGGGTGGAAAGAGACAAAAATAAAAAATAAACTGATTGTATATATTCATAGAAATTAAAACGTTAGGATTTTATTAACTTAATATTTTATATAGGATTTTATTGATATATATTTATTTTTTAATTTATTAGATATCATATAATTAAAATTAAAATACTAACTGAAAGTCTTTGAAATCATAACCAGTGTTTATTTAAAAAATATTTATGTAATTTAATATTTTTTTGTTATAAAAGTATTTATATATATTCAGTATAGTTTCAGAAAAGTTTCAAATGAAACTGTCAAACTCATAATTTAGATTTTTAAATAAAATTTTATTACGAAATATTATTACTTTTAAAACTTTACAGCATAAGTGTAATAAAAATATTAAAATAATTAATACTTAGCTAAAGTAAAATTTTATGTTTAAATGTAGATAACAGTAGACTAATTCATTTACCGAGATTTGAGTGAGAATTTTACTTTTATGTTTGTTTTTCTGTTCGCTTCGTGGCCTAGTGAATAAACTATGAAGTTGATTTAAATTAAGGTCTATCATACTTTTATTTTTTTTAAGTATGAATTTTTTATTCGATGCATGTGCACGTTTTAAGATACTAGAATAATGTTTCAACATTTTAAGAATAGCAAGCTTTTCTTTTAGTCTAAAATTATTCTTATATAAATGCCAAGATTTCGATATAATTTATAATATATAAGAAACTATAAAAAATTAATTTAAATAAAAAAAACTATTGTGATATCGTCACAATGCTCTCGATTTTAGTAGTCTTGCCCCCGTTACATCATACTTTTTCTGTTAAAAATGGAGTCATGCCAGTCATTTATCGGAACTCCATTCAGGAGAAAATTTTTGAATTGAAATAACGTGACTTCCGGTCCAAATCAGAAGTTTTTATATAGTTAATTGGGGCCTCCTGCCCCCAAGCTTTCCATATCTTGTCTCGGCTTTCGTCTAAGTCTGTTCTCAAGATAAAGACGGACTGAAGAACGGACGCTAGTGGGAATTTATAGGTCTACCGATTTTTTCAAATTGCAGCCCAACAATTTACATTTCACTATAAATATTTTACATCTATTTAAATTATGAAAGAATAAACAATAAATTCAAAAATTTTCGTATCTCAGGCACGTCGAGAATTGTAGAACGTAATTACCAGTTTAAATCTATCATCACGTACCTATAACGTCACGAACTAGTCTTATCAAGTCTGGAAAAGTGCCATTAAGCACCCGTATCCAATGATTAATTAAATGAACTTGTACTTGAGACATATAATTACTAGCAACTGATTTAATTTTATCTATATGAAATATCTTCTGAAAATAATACGGATGTGTTAATTGATAATACAGTCTGAAAATTATGTTAGATATTGCAGATTATTTAATCTGCAATTTTAAAAATATTAATATTAAATCGTAGATTTTTTAATCGTACCAGATTAAAAAATAGATTTTTAAAAATTATATTTAATTAATCGTGGCTTCTTGC
Source organism: Centruroides sculpturatus (assembly GCF_000671375.1). Lineage (NCBI taxonomy): Eukaryota > Metazoa > Arthropoda > Arachnida > Scorpiones > Buthidae > Centruroides > Centruroides sculpturatus. The sequence goes on along the minus strand of NW_019385341.1, from coordinate 162,857 downwards.
CCCTAAGGTTTCCATATCTGGTTTCGGCTTTCATCTATCTAACATCGTTCTCGAGATTAAGGACGGAAGGACAGACAGTGGGAATTTATAGGTCTACAATTTTTTCAAATTGCAGCCGAATGATGGTTAAGACATCGCACAAAAGTGGTTTTTTCATTTATAGAATTGTACATTTAGCAGAAATTCTTTACAGTATTTCACAAGTATGAGGGTTGATTAAGAACTAAGCTCTCCCTCTCTCTGTATTTTTATGTACAGTAATTAGTCTGGAAGATCTAGAATAATGTGTCTAGTTTTAAATAGTGTAAAATGATCATACATTTAAAAAAATATAATCAGCATTTAAAGTGGCAACTTTTTCTAAATAGTTCAATAAATTTTTCTAAATTTCTTTGATCTATTCTCATGCAGTAACTCTTGAACTTTGGAGTTTGATGAAAAGCGTTGACCTTTCAGAACAATCAGAAGTGCGATATTGACAAATCTGAACCTGTAAGGAGGATGCGGAATATAACTTCAGATTCTTAAGCTTCTCCATTTTATTAATGCAGTGCGATCTTGTATTATCATACAAGAAACAGTGCAAAAATCAGGCATAATCTGATTTCTGTGCCTTCCCAAAATTAAAAGGGGTGTTCAGAAGTAACCTTTCGCCATCCGATTAAAATAATCGAGTGCCAAACTTCAAGCTGCTTTACCGAGACAAGAACTCTTTTAGAATATGCAATTTCATAGAAAGGACTTGCTATAGTTTCTATGGTATGCTCTTTATTATTGCATAAATTTAATATCAAGTTATAAACATGCAAAAGAAACGAATAGAGAAAAACCAGTTTTTCAGAAACGGAATGAAAACTTGAATTGAACGTTTGGAAAAATATATGTCACTCTGAATACTGATTATATTGAAAAATGGATACGTTAGATTAAACTTAAATGATTTTAACCATTTAAAATTGGTCATATTAAGTTATTCTATCTATTCACAAATTAATTTTCTAAAAATACAAACTTTATTATATCAACCAACCCTTTTTTGCAAATATTCTATTGTATTCAATGTTGAAAAGTTAGAGTTTAACATTAAATTCTAATTAAGCAGCTATTCAGCTATTTTTAAAAATATCCGTTTATATTTTTATTTATTTTTCTTCTTCTTTGAAAAAGAAGATATTTTTACGAAATAATTCAAATTTTATATAAATACATAAAACGTTTCGATTTTAATTGATGAAATAAAAATATTTGAAAGCTCTGTATGTGTGTAAACACTTTACACTCATATAGGCCTACTAATTTGTTTTAGAGCATAATTTAGAAAAAACTAAAACAAACAAATCAATTTTTCATATATGACAAATTCAATGGAATAGATTACTATCGAGTTGATAATTGGGGCTACCTATAATTATTACAAGTAAAATTCTTATTTCAAAAGAAATATGACCAATTATTCTTAAATAAGCAAGTGTTATTTCGAAGAATACATAGACAACTTTTTTCCGGCCATTTTTTAAAGTTGAAATTCGTCTCCCTAATCTACGAGTGAAAATACATATAATCTGAAAACAGACGTATCTGACAAAAAAAAAAAAAATTAAACAAATTTTACAGCCTTCAGAATAATACTACATTTTCATAGACTTTCCTATCTCTCGATGATGGATATAGAATTTCTGTGGACAGGAACTCAGAATATGCAGTTGCACGAGAGGATTTGCTGTGGTTTACAGAGAATGCTATATATTACTACATAAATTCAATATTAAGTTATAAAGATGCCAAAAGAAATTTAATTTACATATTAAAATTTAAAGAACGAGTGTTAATTATGCTAAATAACTTATGACTGTTTCGATTTTTGTAAATTTTTAAAAATTATTTTGTTTTATCCTTACACATTCTTCTTTGAAACGAATTAACATTTTTGAATTTTTAAAGTAAAATAAAATTTCAATACTTAATTTTACTTTCTACAAACTGATTCGAAAAGCTATAATTTTTATAGTATTCGATACTTATATTAATATCACTTAAATGTTTAGAAGCTTATTAAAAATAGGATTCAATTATGGCTTTGATAAAGTTTATAATGTTTTATTAATATAAAATTATAATATTTCTTTGTAAGATAACATTTTCTTTTAATTGAACTGTAGTTTTCAAATTGCAGACCTATACATTCCTACTGTCGTCCGCTGTCTGTCTGTATTTCGTTAATTTCGTGAATGGAATTAGATAGCTGAAAATCGAGAACAGATTGGAAATTTTAGGATGTTCGATTAACTATATACGAACTTCCGGTCTCGACCGGAAGTTACGTGATTGCAATTCAAAATTTCTCCAGTACGGAAGTAGATAGATGATCGGCATGACTCGATTGTTATCGATCGAGGAGAAGTATGATGTACAGGGGCAAGAGACCACTAAAATTAAGACCAGACATTGAAAGCTTAGGACCGGAGACCTCGATTAACTATACAGAACTTCCGGTTCATACCGAAAGTCACGTGATTTTTTAATTAAAAGACGATACTTACTATAACTCCAACAGGCTATCATATAAATATATAAATGCATGAGATGAAGCAATCAAAAAAATAATGGAGAACCATCAAAAATTCGGCAATTTACATGATGTGGAATGCACAAATTCGTTTATTTATAACTAACAGGCTATTCAAAAATATAGCCCCAATTATCAACTCGATAGTTATCTATTCCATTGAATTTATCATATAGGAAAAATTGATTTGTTTGTTTTAGTTAATACAGTATTGATAAAGAATTGCAGCCCAGTATTGTGATGATGTCACAATAAATAATTCTTTTTAAATTTCACTCTAATTTTTTTTAATTCGAGTTTTCTATTTAGGTTTTTAAAAATGTCTTATTTAGGATTATAAAAATGGAAATGTTTAATTTCCATTTTTTCAGTTAATTATTCGGCTCCTTATACCTACTTTTTGTGTAATTTTCTATTCATTCGACAAAAATTTTTGTAAACAGATTGAAGCTTATCGAGTTTTGGTGCTAAATTTCTAAGGATCAATAAGTTTAATCATAAATTTTGATTCCATTGGAAAACTTGCTGTTGTTCGGAATAGTGTAAGAATCCAATGTTAACTCAAGGAAAAAAAATTAAATTAGAATTGGAAAGAAAGACAATCAAAACAAATGTGGAAAACAGGAATAGTTTACACTAAAACCTATAATAGCATCGATCTTTCTTTTTAGGCTCGTCAATCATTTTAATAAATTCCCTCGTGTTTGTGAAGTACTACGAAAAATCAAAAAATGCCTTCTTTATTTGCCTGCCATATTACTAGAACACATTCAATGCATTCAAGCGTTGAACTTATACGCTTTACGCCAATGGTTCCCAATTAGTGGTACGCGTACCCCTGGGGGGTACGCAAAATTGCATGAAGGAGTACGCGCGGCAATCTAAAATCGGTCGATTTAAAATTTAAATGCATGAGATGAAGCAATCAAAAAAATAATGGGGGACCATCAAAAATTCGGCAATTTACATGATGTGGAATGCACAAATTCGTTTATAACTAAAAATATTCTCGAAATTTCATTTTAAAAAATGCATTTGTAACAATACCTAAATTCTTACGCAGGAAACAAAAATTGTACAATTTATCATTATTATCATGTCAGCGAAGCAGCAATAAAATATTTACTACCATTTTGCACAACATACCTCTGCAAAAGCGGATTTTCGGCCATGACAAACATGAAAACTAAACATAGTCATTGACGATGTTTAGTTTTCATGTGTGTTAAGTTATTGTCGATTCCTATGGAAATTTCATTTTAATAAACAATAATTTGAAATAATTCAATTTTGTGTCAGGCTGGCCTCTACTAGCCCCCCATAACAAAACTGGCTACGCCAATGATCGTCACCGACTTCAACTCGAAGATGACTTGAGACTGAAGCTGACCAAAAAGCAACCAGATTTTACAAAGTTGTGCAAAGAAAATTGTGCACATTTGTCACATTAAAATTAAATAACCTTATGTTATTTTCATTATTATTCGAATTGTATTTTAAAGGTAATAAATGTAAAAAAAACTTATTTTATTTATCACTAGCTGTCTACCCACAGCTTCGGCTGCATTATATCGAATCTTCTCGTGGGAATAAGATATTTTCTCATAGTAAAATGTAGCCTATGTCCATCTTCAACATGTAAGCTATTTCTGTGCCAAATTTTATTAAAACCTGTTCAGCGGTTTAGACGTGAAAAGGTAACAGACAGACAGCAGACAGAATTATCTTCGAATTTATAATAATAGTATGGATTAATATGAATTTCTGCTATAAGGGGTACGCGAGTTTGAGCTCTTTCTTGAAGTGGTACGCATGAAAAAGTAATTGGGAACCACTGCTTTACGCTAATCATTATTTGCATAAAGTACTATATGTATGATAATTAAGACAAAGAACATAAGTTCAACAGCTGAAAGCATTGAATGTGTTCCAGTAGCCGTGAAAGACGGATAACTTTCGTTGTATTCAGGACTTCCCAACACTAAAACATTTATTAAAACGGCTGAGAAGTCGAATATAATTTTAATATATTTTTTTAAAATTTTAAAAACTATTATTGTTCACATTTTTCGAGATTGGTAGTGGAGAATGGTGGAACGACCTCACTCCGCTATATGCATCATTACAGTGCATTTACACACATACACATCATTATTACATTCTATATATGGTTACGTTTATATGGTTTCTGGGTGGGGATGAGGTCACTTAAAACATCATTAAAATGTTCCTCAAAATTTCAACCTTCTGTCTTAATTAGAATTGTATGAGATTTGAATTACAAGATTTGAGCGCAGAACAAAGCAAGTTAAATAAAAGCGTTTAAAAAGAACAATCGTTGTCATTAAAGACTTTAGTGTGTTGTTGTCTTTCAAAATTTGTATATAACTTATTATTTTAAATCATAATTTAAGACTTTTTAAAAATTTACGGCCATAAATCTTCATTTTTATTAATTCTTTTTATTTGCTTTCTTGTTGATTTAGAAATACAAATAGCCTATACAAATTTATAGATAGTTTATTTTGTTATTAAAATAAGAGCTTATTCAAGATTCTGATTCATGTTATTTCTAGTTCGATTCTGGGGGCCTACTTTCGGTATCCAATGGCAGCAAGGGGCTTACGCTGCACATTTTAACATTAAAGTATATGTAAGCGTATAAGAGACTATCATCGAATGTTTTTGTTTGGTATGAATGTGGAACGTTAGCCTCTCGTTGCCACTCCTGATATTGATTCTCGTCATGCGTAATTGATTTTTTACGTCGGCATTTCTCTTCTACCATTCATGGTATGCGATCAATTATATCCCATGTTTTATTATATTTCTTCTCACAATGTGAGGAGAAATATAATCAAACACGGTTTTGCTCTATGCTATGATTTAAAAATCTAAAATTGCTGTACCTAACTTACGTAAAGATTTTCTATTCAGTTTAATTTGGTAGGAATTCTCATTCTAGCTTTCTCTGAGTAATGATAAAAATGATTGACAAATAAAATTTGAAACTTTTTATACAATTATAAATCAATTATACATTATTATAAATATTATTCGATATTGAATGCCCATGCAATAACTAAAGCTACATTAACTGACTGACATACTTATTGACATGAAATGTTTGAATGGATGCAGACTTTTTAACTAAAAAAAAGTAAATAATTCAATATGTTACAACAGAACTNTTCAAAAGTTACAGTAAATTACATTCTATTGATGCAGTATGGTAGAGCATAATGATTAAAAATATATAAAATAATAAACCTATTAAAAATATAATTTAGTGGTAAAACCTTTTTATAGTTAATTTGACCTTCTATTGTTAAAAATAAGTAATTAAAGTCTGTTTATATTCTTTCAAACAGTTCTATAGATTTGTAATACAACGCTATTCTATAAGTGTACAATAAAAATAAAAATCTCAAAGTTATTTTATATAAGTTTGTTTAACACCAAACGCTATTATTGAATAACCTTATACAGTCAAACCTGTCTATAACGGAACCTGTATGTAGCGAAAACCTGCCATTAACGGAAAATTTATTCGATCCCTTGAATTTTTTGCAAAAAGTAATGTAAATTAACCTGTATATAGCGGAACCTGTTCAACGCCGGGCCGTATAACGGAAGAATCGGTATCGTTATCCGATTTAACACAAATTTAACAAGAAGTTTACAAGACTAGCATGTATAAATCATAAAAAAAGTAAAAAATACACACACCCAATACAGAATAGCAAAATCTGACTACTGTATTACATTAATTTTATTAGGATTTGAACAGAAAGCTTTTGTGTATTTTTATTAACTGCTGTTTTTAATTATAATTACATCACATATTTATGCTAAGTTGTGGCATTTAACACATTATTCCTGATGTAAGATTGTATTCTTTGGTTTTGAAGCTTATTTTTACATCACATTTCGTTTGAATAAAATCAAATCGAAATGTCTGCAGATAAAATGCACATCGGGAATATTATGTATTTAGGTTTCGTAAAGTCATAATATTGATTTAATCAACAAAATTAATCCTTGGAACTTCGTTACTAATATAAAAATATGGGTTTAATCCTGATGTTTTGAGAAGTGACGCAGAAACCCTTGTATTGTTCTTGTATATATAAAATTGTATATACTTGTATATTGTAGATTCAAATTGTATTTTTGGATTTTTTCTTCTTTCAATTAAGAAAAATCTGCTATGATTCAGGAAAAATATTTTTTGCTTAAAGATCATGAATCATAACTATACTATGGTTACTTTACGGAATACGAGTGTATGGATGTTCTAAATGTCCAATCTCCTTCTTACTCAAGTTACTATTTACAACATTTTAAAAATATTTATGTTCTACTTTATTTTAATATAGAGTATTTGGTTCTTACATTTTATATTAAATCGTAACTATGTGAAAGCAGCAAATTAATTTGACATTGGTTATTAATTTTGTTTTACATAGTACTGTATATGATATTGGTTAGTATTATTCTGATTTTTACTATTTTTAAGAAAATTTGGTTAAAATCGGGCTATTTTTAATTAAAAATAGAGAGATGAGTCGCATTTGAGCATAAGTTATTAAGTACAGTAGGCCTCGATTTAACGGAATAATTGGGAAACGGGGTGTCTGCTATTGCAGAAAGTTTGTTAAATCGAATGTATTTTAAAAACATATATTAATAACAAACGTACAATGTACAAGATGTATTAAAATGTTTATGTTATGAAAACACATTATAATTTACAATGAGTAATTTATTCTCATTGGACTGTACAGTACATTATAATTCGCTTTTTTAGCGTTGTCTTTTCGCCAATAATAAAAAGGTTATAAATTTTTCTTTATGATAGAAATTTTTTGTNTTAAATTTAAAAATACACACAATACAATTGTATTGTGTGTATTTTTTAATGTCATTTGTCGGTTTTAAGTTGTTACCATCTGTCTCTTGTTGGACAATTAAAAAGGATAATTCTGCATAGACCCAAATTTATTTGTATGGTCATAATATTGATTTAATCAACAAAATTAATCCTTGGAACTTCGTTACTAATATAAAAATATGGGTTTAATCCTGATGTTTTGAGAAGTGACGCAGAAACCCTTGTATTGTTCTTGTATATATAAAATTGTATATACTTGTATATTGTAGATTCAAATTGTATTTTTGGATTTTTTCTTCTTTCAATTAAGAAAAATCTGCTATGATTCAGGAAAAATATTTTTTGCTTAAAGATCATGAATCATAACTATACTATGGTTACTTTACGGAATACGAGTGTATGGATGTTCTAAATGTCCAATCTCCTTCTTACTCAAGTTACTATTTACAACATTTTAAAAATATTTATGTTCTACTTTATTTTAATATAGAGTATTTGGTTCTTACATTTTATATTAAATCGTAACTATGTGAAAGCAGCAAATTAATTTGACATTGGTTATTAATTTTGTTTTACATAGTACTGTATATGATATTGGTTAGTATTATTCTGATTTTTACTATTTTTAAGAAAATTTGGTTAAAATCGGGCTATTTTTAATTAAAAATAGAGAGATGAGTCGCATTTGAGCATAAGTTATTAAGTACAGTAGGCCTCGATTTAACGGAATAATTGGGAAACGGGGTGTCTGCTATTGCAGAAAGTTTGTTAAATCGAATGTATTTTAAAAACATATATTAATAACAAACGTACAATGTACAAGATGTATTAAAATGTTTATGTTATGAAAACACATTATAATTTACAATGAGTAATTTATTCTCATTGGACTGTACAGTACATTATAATTCGCTTTTTTAGCGTTGTCTTTTCGCCAATAATAAAAAGGTTATAAATTTTTCTTTATGATAGAAATTTTTTGTCCGTTAAATCGAGGTTTTGTGATACGAAATTGTATTTACATTTGATTATGATAAATAATAAAATAAATTATTTGAATTTTAATATATGCTTCAGTTGTTTTTAACAAAAGGCTATGTTATTTTCCATTATTATATTCATCTGGTGCTGTCGAGCAGAAGTACCAAAGCATTTCGATTTTTCTTGGTTTCAAAGAAAAATATTTATTTTATTTATGAGTGATATTTTTCTTTGTTGAAAAATATTATCAAAGACTTTTAGATTTATAATTTTAGAAAATTTATTGCTATTTCGCAGGATTATTATACGAGGACAATATTTAATGAAGAACATTATCTGAATTTAATTTAAAATTATTAATTCATTACAGAAATAAATAAATTTTATTAATTAAATGACACGGATATTTCATAAAGTATTTGCTATATCATTTTGTATTCTGACATCATATAATATTAATTTGGTTCATAAGATTAAAGCACCAAACGATTAATAAATTTCTGTATTGTAATTGCTCAATAATTATTTTTGAATTAAGTTTACGTAATAGTTCAGTTTATTATGTTTATCTTGACCTTTGGCGTCCCTTTCCTGCATCTCCGATTTTTCTGCTGATTATCATCAAGATATAACGGAAATTTCAAGTTTAAAAAAGTTGATTGGCGAATGTAAATATTTAAACGCTTGTCATATTTGATGGGTGTAATGTTTATTTTCGGTTTCTGTAGTAACCGTTGATGAAATAAGTTAATATGTGTAATTTTTTACGTTTCAAAAGTTACAGTAAATTACATTCTATTGATGCAGTATGGTAGAGCATAATGATTAAAAATATATAAAATAATAAACCTATTAAAAATATAATTTAGTGGTAAAACCTTTTTATAGTTAATTTGACCTTCTATTGTTAAAAATAAGTAATTAAAGTCTGTTTATATTCTTTCAAACAGTTCTATAGATTTGTAATACAACGCTATTCTATAAGTGTACAATAAAAATAAAAATCTCAAAGTTATTTTATATAAGTTTGTTTAACACCAAACGCTATTATTGAATAACCTTATACAGTCAAACCTGTCTATAACGGAACCTGTATGTAGCGAAAACCTGCCATTAACGGAAAATTTATTCGATCCCTTGAATTTTTTGCAAAAAGTAATGTAAATTAACCTGTATATAGCGGAACCTGTTCAACGCCGGGCCGTATAACGGAAGAATCGGTATCGTTATCCGATTTAACACAAATTTAACAAGAAGTTTACAAGACTAGCATGTATAAATCATAAAAAAAGTAAAAAATACACACACCCAATACAGAATAGCAAAATCTGACTACTGTATTACATTAATTTTATTAGGATTTGAACAGAAAGCTTTTGTGTATTTTTATTAACTGCTGTTTTTAATTATAATTACATCACATATTTATGCTAAGTTGTGGCATTTAACACATTATTCCTGATGTAAGATTGTATTCTTTGGTTTTGAAGCTTATTTTTACATCACATTTCGTTTGAATAAAATCAAATCGAAATGTCTGCAGATAAAATGCACATCGGGAATATTATGTATTTAGGTTTCGTAAAGGGTATCACGCTATACTAAACAGTAAAAAAATACTCGTACCGTGCATGGGAAAGATACTTCTAAACTCCGAATGTGTCAAATGTGGTTTTGAAAGTTTCGTTCGGGAAATTTTGGACTAAAAGATACAAAACGTACGGGCACCCAAACGCTGTCGAAGAGAAATTGCGGGAAGAAATTGTTAAAGATTGGCGAATAACAACTCGTGAATTTGCAACAAATCTTAGTGTGTCACAGACAAGTATTGTTAAAACATTACATCCACTAGAAATGGTTATAAAACATGCTGATGATTGTGTTCCGTACGCAGATTTTTCCGCTTATGAAAAAATGAACTGAATTGAGTATAATTTTGCAACTTATATTGATATACATTTTACAACTATTTTACACTATTTTTCCTATTTTACAACTTATATTGATATACATATCAACTTATGTTTCTAATAAATGTAAAGTTCAGAAATATATTGTACAATATTGAGATTAATGTAATGATCTACCTAATACAATAAGCATCAAAATCCTCCAAAGTTCGTACTTACTACAGAAAAATATCAAAAAACTATTCGACCTGCAAAAGGAAAAGTAAATAAATCAACTGCAAGATTATTACAATATTTACATAATAACATAAAATTAAAATAATTTTCATATTTTTAAAATATCGATGGTGTGTAAAATCTGCTCGTTGCATTGGGAGGATTTTGACACGTAAAATAATTTCTTATAACATCAACGTTAAACAATGTAATTTCGTGCATATTAACGAGATATTAGCGTATAAATATGCAAATGAGCTGCTACTTGATATTTGTCATCATTAAAAGCTTTCCAGTAAGAAAAACCTCTGTATTGTGGCCTGCCGAAGAAAAGTTTTTCTGTTGAGAAAACAGCATTAGAAATTGGTGTTGGGCGTTGGAATATATTCAGAATAAAATGTAGTGAGCTACCATATTACGAAAATTTAAGAGCTGGCAGAAAGAAAATGTTGAGCGCCAAAACAGAAAGGCACTCCGTGCGTTTGATAACGAATGGACGTTGCAATACATCATCACAAGAGGGAATTGAAACGTGGTTTAGGAATAGTGAGTACTTCAACTATTCGCAGATGCCTAAAACGTAACAATTTGAAAGCCCCAGAAGCCTAAACTTAGCAACTTACATAAACAAAAACGTCTTAATTTTGCCAAACGCTATAAAGACTGGACCTTAAAAAATTGGAAGTGGATTTATGGTCAGATGAATCCAAAATTAATAGAGTTGGTTCAGATGGAAGAAAATGGGAATGGACTACATCGATGAAGTCTATAACTAAGCCAGAAGTACAAACAACAATGAAATTTAGTGATGGTAGTCTTATGGTCTGGGGCTGTATTACATATTTTGGGCCTGGAATGCTATGTTCCTAATATGCCTAATAGAATGGATAGCGTTATTTACACTGAGATACTTAACAATTATTTGTTACAATCTGTTGATTATTACCACATTGATAGGAACTCTTTCATTTATCAGAGAGATATGATCCAAAACATACATTTAGGAGGGCAATGTCATGACTTTAGGATCAAAATAATAGCCCGCTTGAGTGGCCGCCTCAATCCCCGATCTCAACCCAATTGAGCACATCTGGTCCCTTCTTAAACGTTGTTTGTCTGACTTTGCAGCTCCGTCTGAAAGCACCCATCAATTATGGGAACGTGTACGGGATAAGTGGAACAAAATAACATTGCACGATTGCAGGAAAATTATTAATTTTAAGCCCGATCGCATTAGGAAGATTTTAAAGGCCAAAGGAGGCTATACTGATTATTGAGGTGTATTTTTTCCACAAATAAAATATAGATTTTTGCTTGTATCAAAATCTTCCCAGTGCGTATGCTACTATTATTAATAAAATAATTACGTTGTTCAGATAACATACAGAAATATATACGTAAATATAAGGTTTTTCCTACTAAATGGCTTTGCAACATTTTCCAGTTCTTTAAAATAGTCTCCTACGTTCTTTGAGAGGATTTTGATGCTTACTGTAAATAAATCAAATAAGTTTGATTATTTAAAAATTTTGCAAGAAATGTACAGTTTTATAATTAAATTATTTGCTGTCCGGATGGCCGAGACGTTAGCTTACCTTACTGGAAAATCCTGGATCGAATTTGGATGATCAACCCCAGGAATTACTTTCCTGGCTGCTACACAGGAAAGTATTCAATTCAATTCAATCCAATTTATTTACGGAGGCATAAATGCATACCTTGGCTCCGCTATGAGCACTACCAAGGAAATAAAATACAGGAAATGTAAACGAACAACAGTATGTACATTGTAGATTCCATGCAGAACTTTAAGTTAATGGATAGAATACATGAAATTATAATAAAATAAAATAAAATTATACTATAGTAAAACAAAGTATTCGCGCGACATCAAATCCACAAAATTACGAGTGGAAGAAAATGAATACAGAAAAACATAAGCGAACAGCAGTGAGTACATTGTAGATTCCATGCAGAACAGCGTATAGAAGACAAAGTCCATAAATTACATACAGGATAAGATAATACATGCTGATATATGCAAACAGCAACAGTACATTGTAGATACCATGCAGAACTGCAAGATAATTGATAAAATCCACGAAATCAAAGTATCACAGGAAAGTATTGTAATCGTGTCAGATTTGACCCTCCGGTTTTTTTGCAAATCTCGTCGTTTTGAGACGCCCTAAACCCTAAAAAGGGGAATTCCGCGGATGTGTGTGTTAGCGTCTATTTCGTTAAATATCTCAGAATGGGGTAAAGATTAAGAAAGGAATTTGACTTGGTAACTTGTATAAAAATTAATACTATCAACATCCCTTATAGGATATTGATGATGATAATTTTTGGAATAAGAAACTGAAAGGGTACGAAGACAGAGGGTGGATCATGTGTCATATCTCGAATGGGACTGGACTTAAGGAAAATTTTACTCGTTATTGGCATTCACAATAAAAAATTCATCTCTATCCTCAAAGTTAAACGTATTTTAACATTTTATAATAATTCGTGATATACAGTAAACGTTATTTTTTAATAACATCGCGTAATAGATGGTGCTTTATACAAATTTAATTTTGAGCCAGTTCATAGTATTTTTCAAACCTAAATATTTCTAATAGAGATTTTTATCATAATTCAACAAAATTACTTCTTTTAAGCTTCCGTTATTACTTAAATTTTATATCCCAGTACAATTCAAAATTATCGGACTTCTTTATAGTTCTCTTAACCTCTTGTTCGAGTGCCGAAAAAGTCGAGAAAGAACCCTTGTTAGCTTGACAAATTAAAAACTTAAGCGTGGACAAAATAAGATATATCAGTTGAGTAGTATTAATGTATGAATATATTTTTCATGAACAGAATGGTACTACTAATAACGGGTTTTCAATAGCAGTGCCCTTTCGATATCTAAAAGTCTGAAAAATACAATTATTGTGGAGTTAAAATTTTATATATGTACGACTTATTTGTATTTCGAGCATTAATAATAATTATTTTTTTCGAAATACTATGCAATCATCTGGTAAGTCAGATGATTCCACAGTATTTCGAAAGATACAGGATATTTCAAAAACTCTAGAAAAATTTTCATCTTGGCTCCTGTAAATACATCACGCTTTAAGAGGATCAGGTGAACGAAAGAAATCTTAGCAAAGAAAAGACTCAAAACGAATTGTTTTTGAATTACACACAAGTTTTATCAAAGGTTAAATTATCATTTTGGAAAAGAAAATCTTTGTAGTCATGTGATGAATTTAAAGATAAAAGATCAATAATAAAGAATAACTGTAGGAAATAACAGACGAAGCCATTCAATACAAAACACTGCTTGAATTTTTGAAAGTGTAGGCTTATCAAAGGTGCGAAGGTCAAAATCATGCATAGAAGGAGAGGAGATTTTGAATACAGTATTTTTATTTTAACATTTAGGATAAATTTTCTATGTTTTTACAAAGATGTTTTATTTGCAGTCGATGAGTAACTAACTAGTAGCCTATTTACTTAAAATACTTCTAATTCATTATTATTAAAACTGAATTAGAAAACTGTAGAACATTTCGTTCTTAACCTTAGGATTTTTTAGTTTACCTTGATTTTTATAAGATGTGGAATGAATGTTTTTCAACCTTTCTGGCATTCCTATATAACTTAATTTATTTTAAATAATTTTAAACAGTTAATCAAATAGATGTCTGTCTGAACTTTTATTTCTGGACATTCTTTTTAATTTATAACGCGAAAGCCTAGCTGTAAGGTATTATTCGACCTCAGTTAAGGTTCCGGCTACGAATTCTCGATTTTGACACTCTTGTTTTTCATGAATAGCATAAGTCGAGTATCGTATTTTATCCTTCATCAATTTGTAAATCTGAGGCTGACCTTAAAATCATGAAGCTATATTTTAATTCCACAAGTGAATACTGTATGTAAATTTGCAATGCTTGTAGTAAAATTATATAAATAAAAAAGTTTTTGATATCAGTTTGTTTTTAATTAACTTTATTTATATAACAGTTTTCAGGATATTAATAAAAATTCAGTTTCTAATTAATTTTACATTATAAGCAGTAGCAGCATGTAGTATTTCTGTCAAAATTAACAAATATATCAAAATTTTGTGTTTATAGTTGACTAACTATTTGATAATTTTAAATCTGGTTATATGTAACTTGTGAAAACTATTAAATCGGGATCCTGAGTAATTCCATTGTGCGTTAATAAATTTCCTAAATGGAGGTTTCTCTCCATTTAGGAAATTTATTCGATAGAAAGATCATGCCGACTAATAGTTTACTCTAAAACACTAATTGGACAGTTAAATTTTATATCCTGTTTGGACAATGGCTTCCTTTATTTACGGGGAATTTTAAATCACTTGATTTTGTGATGGATGAACGTACTTGAGAACAGAAAACCTATTTCGTAAATTACTGTGAAAACTTTATAATAACAAAATATTCTTTTCTTTATTCTTTATAGTATAAACTTTTGAATATTCGGTGAAAAACGTAATTAATGTGTTCTGATCTTTTGTAAGAAAATAATATCAATAATTAAAAATGATATCAACATCAGCATCATGATTCATACATACCAATGTAAATGCAAATGGAATAGCCTGTAAGAATAGAATTTTCTTAGAGCTGAAGAAAAGAAATATAATGAATGGCATAAATATAAAAATTTAGATATTTTTCAGAGTTACTTTACCATTGATTTTTATCCTGGACTATTTATTTAATTATTCTTATAAAACTTATATGTATAGACTACTATAAATTGCAAACCGATACACATCCCTGTACTACGTGCATTTAACATATTATTCCTGATGTAAGATTGTATTCTTTGGTTTTGAAGCTTATTTTTACATCACATTTCATTTGAATAAAATCAAATCGAAATGTCTGCAGATAAAATGCACATCGGGAACATACTACGTGCATATGTTTCCAACAAACAACGTGTCTACTACGTATATCTGCGAAGCACTTGTTTATTTTAGCGTTCATAATATCTATCTTGTAATATTATTATAATTACATAATAAATATTACAGTCAAACTCAATTATTATTGTATTGGTTTATGAGAATTCCGCGTTAATGCGAAGAAGAATAGACATTTCCAAGTAAACGAGTTCGGTTAGTACAAAGTGCTAATTTTTAAGTCTCTCCGATTTTGTATTGTCGGGATTTGACTGTATACAGCTAATATTTGCAGTCTTAAAATTATTGAGCTGCAATTTGAAATAAATAAACCTATAAATTCCCACAACTGTGTTCTTCCTTAATCTCGAGAACGGTATTATTATCTACAAATAAGTACAGTAATTAGTGAGTTTCTATTTTATTTATTTAAGTCATAAATCAGAATAAAAATATTTAGGTCAATTTTTCAGATTTACCATTAAAAACAATATTTAATTCCGTAATCACTAAATATTAAAAAAAATTACGAAAAAAATACACCTGTTACTACGATGTTATATTTTTGCCTTGTTTGTAGCATGTTTATAAGTCAGCTTTTCCTCCAGTGACATTTACAAAAAGCAAATAAAGAAATCGATCGGACATTATCTCTGTTGTGCGGTTGGAAATTAATGTACTACATTTCAGAAATTAGCAATTAATTAATCAATGACAATAAATCATATTATTCATAATTATATATAGCTATTATTCTTTATAATTAAAATGTAAAAAATCCACTAGGGAGATGTGGATAATGCCACTAAACACTAGTAGTTGGTTGAAGGTTCCTGCCCGATAAACGGACTGGCCATATGGAATTCTCTGGATTTTCTTCACGTGTCTAAAACCTAAATATAGACCCCTTCCCAGAAAAAGTCCTCTCGAGAAGCATCTCTCTTGGCAGTCGCCTATGTCTTGCGTTTCTGCACTCGCCACCCCAAATCTAAAATATAAAAATTGACTCTATCAATCACATTGAAAAATATTTGGTGACATTGTTCTACTTCAGGCTTTTCTCCTCTATTCTTCCCGCTCTGTGAGCACTAAAAAGGCCTTTTTTAGGTCTATCGTGAGTTTAGCCAGATCTACAATGAAGCGGCCGTGTAATGAAGAACGTGGCCCGACGTATACAGGACAGAGTATCCCCGAGAAATGCTTGGAGTTTTTGACTATCCAGGTTCGATCCCAGGTGTGGTGGGCTGACGTCTTAACCGCCTCGGCCATCCGGCCGGCTTTATTTGTGGCTCTCATTACCTCATTTATAAAAAGCGAAAAATGTCTACCAATATAAAAAAAAAAACTACAAACTCGTATAAAGTATGGTTTTTAGGGTTATTAAAATAAAACCTTTAGTTCACAGGAAAGTTTATTCAGTTACAGAATATATTGAGGTGGATGAGGATCTTAAATATAACTTCTTCATCAATGGTTTTAGTCTATTTGATAGTGTTGTCAACGATTCTAAAAACCATTACGATAAATTCTTTTTAAATGAGGAGTAAAATCTTTGTTCAAAATTTTCTCTTGAAGCTTGTGCTGAATTGAGGTCAAAATTAAGAAACATTTAGATTAACTTTTCAGTAGATCATTTATTCATCTCTTCACATTTTCATTATGCATTTATGTCGGGCCACGACGAGAAAAGTATTCGTTCAGAGAAAAATTAGCAAATTCCTAACTTAAATACATGGTGCCTATAATTAAAGTATACCAATTTAGACCGCTCTAGAGAGAAAATGCAACATGTCAAGACTAATAAGACTCACATTTGAATGTTTCTAATGTGATAACTGGATTGCAATATGTGAATGAGAGTGGCAGAAAGCATGTTGGACAGTTTTTGATGCTGCTGCGACTATGGTGACGTTATAAGCTCCAAGCGGAGAAAAATGTAACTAAATCTGAAGCTCTGTCCATAATTTTTCCGTGTCAAGGTAAACGTGCCTACAGAATTTTATCGATCTATCTCTAACAGTTTTGTCTTCAGAGTGGCATAAAGTGGTATACTTGATTAAAGACACCTTGTATATTTGGCAGGATGGCCGAAGCGGTTAAGGCACTGTCACTCTGGGGGAAACTGGGGATCGAGTGCTGGCCAGGAAAAACCATAGGGATTTTTTGGAGTGTCCGGATATGTCGAGCTCGGTCCCTCATCACCTGGAACCCAATTGTGGGCCTGATCGAATGAGTTTGAAAAAGGCCCTATTAGTGCCCATAGGACGGAAAGCTTTTAAAATAGATGTATTTAAATTGTTATTTTTGTTTCTGAATTCAAGTTCATTGATGTTATAACGACTTTTGTTTAATTATGTTATATGTGATAAATGTATCATAAACGTCAATCAAATAGGAAACGAAAAACAAATTTTGTATTGAAAATTTGTTATTTTCACGCAACGGCAATTTGTTGAATATAACAACGATCCAATATCGAAAACGGGAAGTTCTTGATAGTTTTATTGTCAGTAGCATTGCGTGACCGTCACATCCCATACACATTTACAACAGTAGCGTAGCATCAGTTTACGTAATGATACATCCGAAATGAGTCATGTTATCCTGATTCATGCGCATATATTATGGAGAAAATCGAAAGAGAATCTTATATAATTTAGTAGGAATTACCATTTAGAAATCCTCTTTCAATATATTAAAAATTCGAAAAATTTAATTAACATTTTTTATATTACATTTTTATTAACTTATACAGTATTTTAATATGAAGTTTTATTATATATTCAAAAAAATCCCTATCATTTTTCTTCAAATACTCATATTTTAAATTACTTTTTTAAATACCTTGATAGTTTTCGAATATAGCTGTAATTATCCTTTAAATATCTGAAATAGAAACAATTCGAAAAATATTATTAATAACGTTGAATTCTTTCATTTTTTCTAAATATTAATGTATCATTATTATAAACGCTGAAATTATTAGAATTACTTTAGTATAAAGTTGAAATCTTACATCTGATTTTTTTAGAGTATTCTTATTATTAGTTTTTCTTCTTAGTAAAAGTAATTTTAGTTTTAGAACAGCAGCTTTAATAAAAATATATAAGAGCTATTTTCGACGCCATTCTTTACTCGATTGCTATTTAGAAAGCATTGCTATAAGGATTACCATGAGAATCTTAGTTCAATACAATAATCAAACCAAGATTCTTTTGATGGTGCGATCGAATACCATTGAAAACCTTACTTCAGTATAGAAATAAGTATTTAATCGAAATTCTGGCGAACCCAAACTTATAAATAAGATTATCAAGCAATCAAAGATAATAATGTTTGTTTCTGTACTAAATCGTAAAAATTACACGTAGGACTTGCTCTCAATTGATTATTTAAGGATGTTAAACTCAATAAAATATTGAATATTATCCAAAAAAATCTCGCTAAATTTTTTTATTGTATCTAATTTTGTACTCTCGAAATAGCGAAATTCTGGAACTTGTTCAAGCACAAATAAAGTCGACACCGCTCGTAAATATAAAAATCTATTGATCAGTTATTGTTAATAACGTGACAAATCCGATACGTTAAGCTAACATACCATTTTCTCTTAAAAAAAAATGTTAAAGTTTACTATTCACAAAGTTATAAATAAATATTTATGAATCTTTATTTTTGACTATGNCACCGCTCGTAAATATAAAAATCTATTGATCAGTTATTGTTAATAACGTGACAAATCCGATACGTTAAGCTAACATACCATTTTCTCTTAAAAAAAAATGTTAAAGTTTACTATTCACAAAGTTATAAATAAATATTTATGAATCTTTATTTTTGACTATGATCATTATTCCTTATATTTATATTATTTATTGTTTATGAAGTTGTACATTATTGATGTGAATTTTCTCATATTAATTACTTTATATAAATATATTAATACTTTATATATTAATTATTATTTACTCAATTAATTAAAACTAAAGAAAAAGTCCACCAAAGTCCATCAATCACTTTTTTAAAATTCATTTTCACTCTCCGGAATACGCACCATGATGGTCTTTTCCTTTTTGGCTACTTAGTCACCAAGATTTAAAATTTCCTTTAAAACATGGCTCCATCAGTGGCGAGTTGATAAAAGTAGTGAATACTGACAGTTTGTCGCGGGTTCGCATCTGAACGGGTTGCCCGCGTGGAGTTTTCCGGGTTTATTCACGTGTCTAACATCCAAATAGGGACCAGTTTCCAATAGAAAGTCTTTCTGCGAAGCATCTCCCTTGGCAGATGGTCTACACGCTGTCTTGCCTTAAAACTATCAATTCAATCCAGTTCAATGTCAAGTCTGTCCCTTCGCCATCAGAGCCGTCGAGAGCTGGCTGGTATGGGTCTCCTTTTGCCTCTTGTTTTAGTTTATTTGTATACGGCAACATGACACGTGATCCTCTTTTGCCTCTTAGTGGGCCCCTTTATTAATTTTTTGAAGAAATAAAATATGTATAATGTTTTTTTTTCATTATTATTAATAAAAAGCAGTCTTAAAGATTTTATTTTCTGTTGGTAAAACTAACATTAATTTTATACTAAGGGTTCCTAAATTTTATTCGAAACCGAAACAAATTTCCTCTCAATGGTATTACGAATTCGACCGTCGCAATTGTGGGCCCGGTCAAATCCGTAATTGGAATGGGAAAGAGTTCCACGGGACAATAAGAGTCAAAAATAAATAAATAAATAAAAAAGAAGCAAGTATTTCAGTTTTTTCTATTCTAACACGGTTATATTTAAAATAAAATTTTAATTCTTTTTGTGGCAAATTTATTGTCTGCTTAAATTTTATAAAATATTTCTTGCTATACATTAGTCTTCTCTACAACGCATCCAAAGCTGAATTTTAATTTTTCTCTCTTACGATGTGATAAGACATTTATCAAATTTTTATTTTCTTCTTGATAACGTGATTTATTATGATAACAAAATATTGATTTAATAATAATAACTCTTTGGCTGTCGCAAAAGTAACATTAAGTTTTTATCGTGGAATATTTTGATTCGTGACTAATGTAAACGGTGGATATTTCGAGATCTTATTGATTTATAGAAAAATACTTTATAAGAAACATTTTGCCTAAACTTTGAATATTTTCTTACTTGTTTTGTATTTTTTTTAAAAAGAAACAGTGAATATTTTAATGGCGCGCTTCCCTCGCCATGTCCCGATATCGAAATAAAGTATTTTTTATATTCAATTTTTATGGTAATAAAAATTGAATATAAAAAGTATTTTAATTAATATTAAAAAATATCTTTTCTTGTAAAATTATTCTTTTTGTCAACTGTACAATAATTAGAGTTATAGTTACAGAGTTGAAAGAAGTTATTATTAAATTATATCCGAAATTTTGTTTATGAATTGAATACCATTATTTGTTCTATTTATATTCATATATAGTTTTTGTTTATGAAATTTTACATTATTAATATGAATTTTCTCNATGAATGTTCTTAAATTAATTAATTAAAATTAAAGATAAAATTTATAATCATATGTTCCATATACAAATTATATGATTATAAAGTTTCTAATCTTTTCTAAGTTTATTTTACATGCCAGAAATATTCTCTGTTTTACTGTAATGGTTTAATATTTAAATAAAATATGAATATTAATGATGTAACTAAAGGAGAATGATAGTTTCATATTGATTTTTTAAAATTCAGTTTATACGTTATAGTTTAATGACACAAGTCACTTCGTGGAAGAGTAAATATTATTTTCAGTTACAATCTGCGATGTTATTATTGTATTAGCAAAGAACAAAATTCTGTAGTTAACGCTGTAGCAAAAACAACGAAAACAAATAAATTACATTTTTTTCAGATTTTTTTAAAAATATAAACCATTAATTCATTATATTTTCTGTTATATTAATATGTCTCCCAAAAGTTAGTTTACTAAGATATACAGGTATTTTAATATTACTATAATATTTTAATTAAAATAATCTTAATATATTATTCAACTGCAACTGTAACTGTTCCAAACCAATATATGCTTATAAACCGGTTTATTCTCCAAATGTATCTTGGTTAACTGACTTTTGGTCTCGTATAACTTATTCTTATGTGCGAGACAATGATCACGGATACCGTACATAAGAGATGCATGTATCGTACACAGATACGTCGATATTTAATTATTATAAAAATAAATATTTTTTTTTGAAATACAAAATACTATTAAAAGAGAAATTATAATTAATTCAAAAAATAAAAAGTCTGTTTAACTTTTTTTGATACACATGTCTCTGAATATAAATGGAAACCATTGTCATTTATTGTAATAAATTCTGAATTTTTTTTACAATTATAAAAATAAATCTACTGATAATTTTTATTATTTAAAAATGCAAACATTATTATGAAAATGCATAAACATATCAGAAAATAAATTTATGATTAACAAAATAAATGGAATATAAGAGAGCGCCTTTAACTTTAGAGGAGAAGGTGGTATTATGGAACCCCAATTATATTTTAGTGAATTGTAAACAAAGTATCATAACTACACCCACATTTTTTGTGCGAAAAGTACTGGTAACTAGTAAACTAAATGTTCCTAATTGGATTTTTCGCTAGTGTAATTATAAGTATGGTTTTTGAAGGCTTTTGTACAAAAAGTCCGAAAGTAGGCTTAGAGAAAATCGGGTGGTAATATGGAACCTTACTGTATATTTTCAAAAAAATGCTTTAATG
Source organism: Centruroides sculpturatus (assembly GCF_000671375.1). Lineage (NCBI taxonomy): Eukaryota > Metazoa > Arthropoda > Arachnida > Scorpiones > Buthidae > Centruroides > Centruroides sculpturatus. The sequence continues at coordinate 140,601 of NW_019385341.1, read as the reverse complement.
TAGCCAAAAACAAATAGGAAAGGACAAAAAATGTTAAATAATTACAAAATTATTTACTCCAATGTATTTTATCGCAAAAATGCTTTTATAATAGAAAAATATGACCTCCATCAACAATATATATTCCAGCAGCTCTTTTTCGATATTTTCAGACTTTCTACCTAGTGTCTTTTTCCCAAATTGCTCCGGACGAATGTCTGATTGCAAAGAGAGAGTTCGGAGGAGTTGAGTTCCATATTACTGTAAAAGCACCAAAGGGGTCCGTATTTCACGCATCGCCATCTCGAATTAACTTATGTCTGTCGAGACCAAAATTTAAAAAACGTGAACATCACACAGATTAATATGTACCCCTAAGTCTCTGGAACGGAATACATGCACCAGTGAACCTACAACTACACGATTTATATTTTAAAAATAATTAAATTCACTTAGCATTCAAAACTTGTGAATTTTGAAAAAAACAAATTTGCTTATTAAATACGGACAACCGTTTAACTGAAGTAAAACGAGTTTTCCCCTTGCTATGGATGTCTGCCTAGTTCAGTTCAGCCACATTCCGCTACAGTTCGCCTTTATTATCAGTTCGAAATGGGGTGGTTCCATAATACCCGCAGTGTTCCATAATACCACCTTCTCCTCTATTAAAAAAAAACACTATATACAAGATCTTATTAAGAAACAATATTTAAGTGTTTTACTTCTAATTTATTGTTTGTTAGTATACATTACAAATTCATTGTAATTTATAAAAATCAAAAACAAGTAATTTTATTTCCTAATAAACTTTGATCTATTTTTTCTAAATATATTATGGTTTTTTGCGGGTATTTATTTATTTAATAATAGTAGTTATTGGACTCATGCCCTTCTGTAAGAAATACAGAATATATCTATATAAACTTACAGAAACGAAGTATACAAATAAACATTACTTTAAAATTTAGCAAACATAAGATGAATATTTTGAGATCAAAGATTGATTGCTGTAATCGGAAAATATTTATAAACTTCCGTTATTAAGTATAAGATAGAAATCGGCGACTCTGGTTAATTGATTTACAGTACTTTTAAAAAATACACATTTTAAAATAATAATTAAGTATAATTATAGAAAAAATTCAAAATTTATCACTAGGGTTATCGAGATCTTGTATGGGGCCCAGGAGTAGATCGAGCCCCTCAGCCTTTTAACGAACTCCTTTTTCTATTTGTTTATCTTTTCTATTTTAACAAATGAAACACATGGAATGCTTATTAATAAAAAGCAGTTTTAGATATTTTATTTTTTGTTAGTAAAAATAATATTCATTTATATCAGTAGGAACTATTCAATACTATGGGTCCATAAGTTTTCTCTGGGCTCGGAAAAAATCCCTAGTTTTTTCTCTCGTTTGTCACTGATGATAATTTTCATTTTTATTACAATAAACTCATATATTAAAATTTCAATTGGATAGACTTATCTATTAGGCTACAGTTTGAAAATTGCAAACCTATACATTCCAATTCGTTCGTCCGTTGTCTGCCTGCCCGTTTTTCGTTAATCTCGAAAACGGAGTTGGATAGATAAAATTTGAGATCAGATATGGAAAACTTCGGGGCCGGTGTTCTGATTAACTATATACGAACTTCCCATCACGTTTCAGTTCATCTGTTTCTCGAGTACGGTGTTAGATAGATGACCGGCATGATTCGATTGTTATCAGGAGAAATATGACGTACAGGGACATGACATCACTAAAATTCAGACCAGATATAGAAAACTAGGGGCCAGAGACCCCGATTAACTATATACGAACTTCCGTTCTGGATCGGAAAGCATGTAAATACTTCTAGGCTGTTATAATAGAGGGAAAGTATGGCGATCCGGCAAGAAAAAAAAAAAAAAAAAAAAAAAAGACTCTCTCTAGATTTTAAGATCTTTGGATTTAGGATACCTTAAAACGTCGAGAAATACAAAAAAAATTCGGGGATAATTTTTGTATGTCTGGATGTTAGTGTGTGGGGGGACACAATTTTGTTCACCCCGTTTGAAGCTTAATTAATAAGTCCTGCACTGCGCTTTTTATAGAAAATTTCTGAAATTATGCAGAAAGATTTGTTTATTAGGGGGATTAGTGCTATTAAATTTTGGTGGTTAAAGGTCGATGGGGTGGTGAGATAATGGAAGTCATGTGTATCTCCAATAGGGTTGGACTTAATGACGATTTTACTTGTTATTAGCATTTAAAATTTTTTTTATAAAACTCATTCATATCCTCAAAATTAAGAATTTTGCTATTTTATAATACTGTAGTTAAAAATATAAAACGTTTTTATTAAAATACGATAATAGATGGCGCCACCAAAATTTTAATTAAATGTTGGCGGGAAAGTTAAGCAATTCGTTGCTGGATTATTTTAAATTAAAAGATGATTAAAAAGTGTAGCATGGTATTCTGACGATGTCATAATAAATAATTGCCCTTTCTTTAATATTTTTTTCATTTATTGGGCTGCAATTTGAAAAAATTGTAGATCTATAAATTTCCATTGTCATCCGACTGTCTGTCCGTCTGTCATACCTTAATCTTGATAACAAAGTTAGACAGATGAAAGTCAAGACAGATATAGAAATATTAAGGGCAGAAGGATCCGATTAACTATATATGGTGCAAACTGGAAATTACGTTATTTCAATTCAAATCTTTTTCCCTGAAAGGAGTTAGATGACCAGCACGACTCCGTTGCTTACGGAAAAGTATTGATGTACAGGGGGCAAGACATTACTAATTTGAGGTAGAGAGCACATATTTTTAATTAAATACATTAAAAATATGATTAAAAAATAATTGCTTCTTCTTTAATATTTTTTCACTTATTCTACAAGTTTCTTTTTAAGTTTGTCTTCCTTTCTAAAGAGAACTGTATTTATTTTTTTATCGTAACGAAGTAAATGGAATGCAATTATAAAAGAGTACAGAATTTTATTCATATTCCAAGTGTTATATATGAAATAACTGTATTTATCATATAAGGTTACTGTGTATAACAGTATTAGCGAATTTTATTTGAAGCAAAGTATGATAAATCTTAGTTACTTCGTTGCGAAATATCTAATTAGGATTTTTCTCTTACGATACATTGCAAACGATATTACGATACGATAAATATGAAACAACACGATATGATCTTTCAGGTATTCTTGTGCCTTTTCTTGTTGATTTCTTAATGAAATTGTTCCATTCTTTCATAAGGCCCACCGATGACAGCGTAAATAAGACCACTGTACCCATAAGTTCTTCATAAATGGTCTATTTTTACACCCAGTGACCGAGTGGGTAACAGCACTGAACACTGTCACGGGTTCGCGCCTCACCAACGGGCTGACCATGTGGAGTTTTCTTCACATATCTAACACCTAAATAGGAGCTAATTCATTTGGTAGATTGCCCAAATGCTACGTTGTCTTGTTTCATCAATCCAATCCATTCGTTCATAAATCACATGTCATTTCCGATCTGCATATCACCTTGTGTAAAATATATACTGATTTGCATGCGAGGAAAGTTCAAGCAAATTTTTAAATTTTAAACAAGAAAAATATATTACAGAGAAATTTAAATAATCAAACAATTTAAATTCAATGGTACTAAAATAACATCGGATATAATCTCCATTCAAATTATATCATTTAAAAAATTTACAATGTTTAGAATAGTCTTATTAAAATTTTTGTTATAAAAATTTAAACCATTTAAAAATTATTTCAACGAATAATTTCAAATAAAAATGTTATTTGAAACTACATAAATAAGAAAAGACATGATTTGTTAGGTAATAAATAATAAAACTTGGAACGAATTGTTGATTCGGATAAAGTAATAGCACAGGAATATGAATTTTTCATAGCTGTTTCTATCTTCCAACGACGCGTTGCACGACAGCTAGTGAACATGATTAATTGATTAAGAAACATTAATTTTAGATTTATTTACACAATTAACCATTTACTGCCAGCAGTAAGATTATAAAAACATATCTCCTGAAAGCTAAGTTTAACAACTAAACAACAGAAACTTTCTAATTAAATTCTCTTCTATTGTTGTTGTTTCAGTATTATTATCAGGGCCAGATTTGGAAATAGCTAAACAAGCTACAGCTTACGATCTGCTTTATAAGTCTATAGCTTAGGTCTTTACATTTTTATATAAATATGTATTATTACTATATGTAGAGGAAGGGCCCTCCAAGGTTATAGTTTAGGGCATAAGAAGTAAAGTCCAGCTCTGTTTATTACTATTGGAAAAAAAAGAAAATTAACTGAAACTAAGTCTTCATAATATTGCAAAACTCTAACTGCTGTTCTATTATAATGGATAATAATAACGTCGTTTTTAATATTATTACGAGAAAGTCTGTAAATGAATTATAAATATTGGTTTATAATTTATTTACATATTTTAAACAAAGTTAAATTAATTAAAATTAATTTTTATTTCGATCTAAAAATCGATCGGATGCTTGTAGGGCATTTTTTTTATTTGTAATTAGATTGTAAATGTGGTGGCCCGAAAGTCGGTTAACCGAGATATATTTTAAGATGATTAAAGTCAGTTTGGAACAGTTTCATATGATTAATAATAACGTGCAGCTGTTCCAAACTGTTTAAGTGCTTTTTTTTAAATAAAAAGAAATTTTGGTTAACCGACTTTAGGACCACCTGTATTTTCACGTATTTCCAAAAAATTGTCAGTAATGAAGACCGTAAGAAAATTATGCAATTCTTTGAGTTTTACAATTGAGATTCAAGTTTTAACTATAAATTAGCGAAATTTAAAATTATATTCGATTTAAACGCGTAAGTAGCCGTATATCAAACTGTCTAAAGTTCTTGTCAAATTAATTCAGGGAGCGATAGAAATAAATTACGAAATAATTAAAAATTAGCTTGGCAAAAATAATTGATGAATTTTTACTAACCAAAAATTAAAAATTGACTTATTTTAATAAATTATGTAACTCAGAAATCGCACTTCTGATTAAGGCAGTCATATTTTAAGATGGCTATTCATTATTAATCACTCTTTCTGTAAAAATTCGAATGATTGATTATATTATGATGCGATAAACACAAACTAACGCGATTTATGAAAAGAGTTTTCACGACGTCCATAAATCAATATATTCCAAATCTGTCGACCAGAAAAAAAAAAGTATGTACCCCCGTGTTAGATCATTATAATCTAATTTAGGCTACATATTTAACAGTATCAAGAGAGAGACATGATAGGAAAAATACCTAATTTTTTCTATTTTTGTCTCCTCGAAATTACACTTAATTTATTTCTTTCATGTTTATGGTTTATATGGTCTTGTACCGATGCTTCACTAACAGCGTAACCAGACAGGAGGCATGGGTCCCCTACCTTTGTAAATAAATAAAGAAAAAATGAAATAAGCACAGGAGAAAGATTTGAATGTTACACACGTACTGTACATGTATCGGTACAGTACATATAATATCTAATAGTACAGCTGTAGTGGCTACATGCACGTTTCTAATTCGGTCCCTCTAATATCGGTCCTAGTTAGCTACTGTACTTTATTCCCATTCAATCAAAATCTTTTCAGATAGATGCTCGTTTACATGGTCTTTTTTGTATGTAATTTACAAACAAAATTTAATGTAATTACGATATAAAAATTGTATTCCAGGAGAAAAACTCTTTCGTTGTAATATTTTCTCATAAAAAACGGCATATTTTAATTAAAAATAAAATTATGATTATTTTATATTAAAAATTACTCTTTAATAAAAGAATCTGAAAATAAATCATTGTTAGAAATCGCTATTTTTTATTTATTTAATTTTTCTTATTTTGTGACGGATATTATAGTTTTTTTCCCCCTAACAATTTCATTATAAAAATTGTGCAAATCTTATTATCTGTCTAATTTTCTTATTATAAATAACAAACTACATTAAAAAAATTCTTTTGTAGTAATAAAAACTTGAATAATTATATAATTTGTTAATCAGATAAAACAAATCTGATTAACAAATTATATAATTATTCTTTTAATAATTGTTCCACACAAACATATGAAATATTTTTAGTTCTGTTCACAGTTTTAAGACAGATTTTTACAGTTTTTACGTTGCTAATTCGGTATATAACAAAATCAGATAATTTTAGATGCTCAGATTTAAATAACACTCAAATTTTTTACATTAGTATCGATTTATTTGCAAAATTTAATTAACGAATTACACTTTTCAAGTAAATCAATATAATTTAATGAAACTTATTACCAACAGATGGCAGCAAGTATTTTTGTAATCTGAAATAGTTCTCTTCGTAATTTCATTATGATGAATGAAATTTTTATGTTAATAATTATAAATATTTATTTTATTCCATGAATGACAGTTTTATTTATATATGTATATAATATGTGTGTGCTTGTATGTGTAATAAAGTTTATCACGTAAAATGTCGTTTTAATTTCATAAATTTTATGATGATTTACGATAAATTTTTGCTAACATATTCTTTAAAATATAATTTAAATAACATATTGACAAATTGTTATTTAAATTATGATCCCATTCTGTGTGTGTTATAGTAAAATAACGAAACTATAACAGTACCACATAACTAAATACACACACACACCATACATATGTGCTGTCTGTGTGTATGTTTCATTATACTGTATGTACTGTACATTATATATTTCATATTTTACATATTATGATGTAAAATATGAAAAATATAAAATTTATAATTTATATAGTTTTTATTTTATTGCATTTAATAAAATATTAAACATAAAACGTACATAAAAACATTATGAAAAATTTATAAATAAATTTATAATTATGTATATTTGTATAATTGTATTTTTATTGATTATTATAACAATCTATGTATATAAAAATGAATGTCTCTGTCTGTCTGTCCTTCATGCATTACCACACCGTTTATCCGATTGCCATGAAACTTTGGGAAGTTGTTTAATATACTCTCGCGAAGGTTTCTGGCATAGTACATTTATCTTACGATAGATGGCGCGAGTGTATATGAGCATTTCATCGTGAGTTCGATCGATTTCAAATTGTGAAGACCATTTTCCCCCTCCAAAAAATATCTCTATATATGCATTTGTGAACTGTTATTTACGATATTGTAATAATTTTTGTTTAATCACTTTATTTCAACTATTTTTTGCTAATTATGTATTCGCTCGAACTTTGTTAAAACCTTAACTGTATCCCGAACAACAACCGAAGTTGTAGGAGGAAATTTCCCTATTTTACCGATCTAGGGATCCCCCCTTTTCCAAATTTTAATATCAACTCAAAATAATTTAAAAAGACAAATTACAATAAAACAGTTTATTATTCAGCTATCAGAAATTTCACAACATGCCAAGGAAGAGAGGAAGGAGCAATTAAATAATTAAAATTGTAAAGGATTAAAAAGATATAAAAATGGGGAATATCGCACTTCTGACAATCGCTGCAAGTGTGTGGACTAAATTTGGAGAATCTGTGCTTCTCGCATGGACAACTGTATGTGGTTAGCTTACGCGTTGGAAAATCTTCTGATTTATTCGTGTACGCACAAGACGAAAAAACAAAAAAATATCGTGTATCCACAAGCACTCCAATAAATAAATAGAATTGAAACGACACTTTGAAATGTTTTCCCGATGAAAATGAATAATAATAATAAGTTTCAATAAAAATGATAAAATGTAAATTGAATTTTATCATAACGAGTNAGGATTTTCCCGTACGATTCTAGGCTTTAAATCCTGTTAAATTTATAAAATAAAATATTTTAAAAAAATTTATTTAATTAAAAAGCATTTTTCTTTATATAATTATAGTGTGGACCAAAATTCAGTTAACCATTTACTGTATTATTCAAATACAAATTTTTACTTTTTTTTTTTTTTTTGCTGAATTGCTTGCAAATAACATGGTTAACTGACTTTTGACTCATTCTATTTCATGCATTTTTAATTATAAATTATTTAAAAAAAACTTCTATACTATAGATACAATAGAAAAACTATTTTATATATATGTATGAATTTTAAAGACTTACATGAACAAGTTATACTGCTTTTGTGTGTAATAATATACTAATAAAAGTATCCTGTGGGTTGAAAATAAACAAGAATTATACTGAGAAATGTAGAATTAGGGATTCGAGAGGAGGATCAAGCAGTAGAATGAGATGGAGAGAGATGATGATGATGATGGGAGGAGGAAGAGGAGGAGAAGGATGCTGATTTCTTTTATTGTACAAAAATAATAATAAGTTTTTTTTTTCTTTTTGAAACCGTGTCCTGTTTTATATTTGTGGCGTAGTAAACACTAGTATTGTGTTCTATTCCAAAGACACATGGCAAATTTTCCATCAAATTCCTTTATTAGTTCAACTAATAAAGGAATTTGATGGAATAAAACACAATACTAGTGTTTACTACGCCACAATAATAAGTTTCAATAAAAATGATAAAATGTAAATTGAATTTTATTAGAACGAGTTTGCTTGAATTTCGTTTCTTCTGAGATCGCAGCAAAGCGCGACGTAATCAATAAAAATATAAGGTATCCATAATGTTTTTATGTATGTTTAATTGTTATCTTGATCATTTCTCTGTATGTATAGATAGTCTGCTTTATGCAGAAAATGTGCCAATGATTTTTATTTCTTTATTAATTTTTCGATATTTTAAAGATTTTACGACATTCTTAACATGAAATAACAATTAAAAACTCAAAACGTGTGCATTGCATATTTATACAAGTTAATTAATAAATTCTTACTACAGCTTCTAGATACAATATATGCAGAGTATCGCATTCAAATGACGATCCCATATGTAACCGTTTTTACTCTATTAAGTTCAAGATTTCTAAGTCAGAATACAGTATCTATTTACTTAAGAAGTTTATGAGACGATAACGAGTGTTTTTTAATATAAAATATTAAAACATACAAATGATATAACACTCTATTAACAATTGGACTAAATATGGCGGTTTAAGGAATTTACTACTATAGTCCTTATTAACTCACTCGTATTCATGAAATTGATAACGTACAGGTACTATATTTAATAAATGTGTAAACTATTTACATATATATGTAAAATAAATAGAAGAAACAGAACAAATTTTCCTGCAGAATATAAAAATCGATATAAGATACAGAAGAAAAATTTATAAATAAATTTTTAAATACGAAAGCACTTAAAATTCAAATATTTATTTCTGAATTGTCGTGCATTAATATGCATTTGAATTTCTACTAAATCATGCAAAAAAAGGGTTTGCCTTTACAAAAAAATAATGTTTCTCCAAAACGTATAAATTTTAATGCAGAAATAGAGCTGTAACACATGTAGAATATATAAAATTTACTAATATGCGGTTTAAATATTATAGAGAATATTATACTGTGGTTTTAATATTTATATTTGGAATAAATGTTTTAAATGAGGCATTTATTTAGATTCTGTTAAATTCTTAACGTTGATTTGAATAATTTTGCGTCTGAATCAGAACACAAGTTAGTTCAAGTTTCTGAAATTGCTTATTCCTCGAAATTTAATCGAAAAGTAGCTTAATTAAGGATACCATATTTGGAATAATTAAACGCAGTTAAATGCTAGATTTTTAATTGTTAACATTTTAAAATATAATTTCTCTCAGTTATTGATCTTTTATAATTGTCTATCGATTCAAATATAATATGAAATTCTGTTATCATTTGCTTCTCTCTAGAAAATTTAATGGAGATTATTAATTTATATGTAAATATTTTCCATTCATTTACGCATTACTATGTATACAGTGTTTTTCTTTTTTTGTGATTCATAACTCTATCGGTATTAGAATGGATGGACATATTACGAGAGTTTATTAATAATTTTTCAGTTATTATAAAATTTGCATAACTTAGCAGCAAAAGTAATTTGTTTTTATTTATAAGTGAAGCATAAAGTGAAATGAATTCTTTTTATGTATTGAACGTAAATTTTAAAAATTACAATTGAAAAAATTGACATGATTTATCAGCAAAGTTTTTAAGTTAGAAGAAAAAAGATTTGTAAGTTTTTTACTTTTTAGTAACGTAAAAATGGATGTTTTATTGAGCTACAATTTAAAAAAAAATGTCGTTCGTCTGCTGTCTTCCCTTAATTAATCTCGGGAAAAGTGTTAGTAGATGAAAGTCAAGACCAGATTTGAAAAGCTTAGGACAGGAGGACCCGATTAACTATATACAATTTTCCGGTCTAGACCGAAGTCACGTGAATTCAATTCAAAAAATTTCTCCTGGATGAGTTACTTGGATCACCAGCATGACTGCTGTTGTCAGCAAAAGTATGATGTACAGTGTATGTCAAGACACTACAAATTTGAGATGAAAGACATATGTTTTAAATTGAATAAATTAAGAATATGATTAAAAGTAATTGCTCGTTTTATTTGGTTTAGTTATAAATTATTTTTCAATCCACAATTTTTATAATGTAATTTTAATATGAAATTACTTGAAAAATATAACAGATTATTCGTTTTTATAATTATCATTTTTTCTTTTTAAACTCTTTCGCCCTGTAGACACTATTCATATCCCTCACAGATTCGGTTAGAACCATAATGGGATAGATGGATAGGTGGTGAGGGATGGGGACTGGCATGTACTGTACGGGAGATACAACCTATTAAAAATTCCTGGGATTGCTCGTCCGGATTCGATCCCGGTTCTCCCAGAGCGTTAGACTAATGCCGTAATTACCTCGGCTGTCGGTTTGTTTTATCATATGCATAGGATAATTATATCTCGGGTTAACATAATAATTTATGCAATGCTTTTAACGTTACATTCATTATTCATTAAAACTTTTTCCCGGTAATTTCTGTTAATAAAATTAACGTTTTAGCTTGAATAAAAAAATTTTATGCACAATGCAAAAGTTGTTTTATTCTAATATTTAATGCGATTTTGTCCTTTTTACCGAAAATTTATTTTTGATGCCAATAGAAAAATTTTATTTACTTACGTACTGAAATTTCAATATTAAAATTTTTCACACATTTAATCTGTTATTAATTTACGCTCTGAAATTTATTATTAAACTACTGCTAAAGTATTAATAATTTTTACACAAATGGAGTGAATGTGTTTCGAATATATTTGCTGAATATAGCGAATATAGTTAGAAATAATGACAAACCGTAGGTGCTTTTAAGTGACAACAAGTAAGTAAACTAATAGTGTAATTCGTTTCATATGAAATAAACTATGCTACTGGTCTGCTTATTTAGCTGCTTATTAATATCAGCGTATTAAAAATAAATGCTGATTTTAATTGAACAAACTTGCAAAAATTTGAAAGATTAACAATGATGTAAATTTAAAAACGAATCTGCATAACGGTAATTAAAAAAGTTGTAATATTATAAAATATTCAAAAATTATTAATTTAAAACAGGAAAAATTTAAACGTTATCCGATTTTTCGTTTAATAATCTAAGAAATTATTTGATAATAGTAATTATTGGTATGGAAACAGACATTCTCTTAGTACCCACAAGGTGGAAAAATCTAAAAAAAAAAAAAAAAAAAATTAAAATTAAAATTGAAAGTTTCGAATATAGTTGTTAAAGTTATAATGTTTATTTTAATTTCTTGAAAGATCAAGATTTATTAGTTTAGTTTATTATTTAATCGAATGTATCTTTAGTTTATCTATATTTTAATTTCCTCTTTTTTCTGGTTATTTTCTAGTTTTTATTTCTTGTCTTCGTATCATTATTTCATCTCGGATCGTTCTTATTCATTTTATAATGATCTCTTACTTAATATAAACAAATAAATCTGTAATATGCATCAGTTGACTTATTAAATTAGTTAATTTTGAGTAATATGAAATTAATTTAAATAAAATCGAAAAAAATAATTATTCATTTATTTACACGATCTATTTAAATTCGATAGTGTTGTATCGAACTACTGTTTCAAGTTCATTTAGATATAGAATCTATTTTTTATGAGTACTGTATTTGTTATCTGCGAAATATCAGATCAACGATCCAATTGGACTACCGACGATGTTATTGATACAAAACAGAACACGCTACCTTCAATAATAAAGCCATCTATTTATAGTTGTATTCTATAGGCTATCTCTTGCCCGTATAAAAACTATCGAAATATATTAATATTTCATTCAGAAATTACAAGTCTTCTAGTGGTTCTGAATTTTTTATAAAGAACTACTTGTCTATCCTAAGATATTTCTAAACCAAACTGCTAACTTTGATTATAAATTACGTGAGTAAATTTGAAAGAAAACTTTATCAGCAACGTCAAAATAATCTCGACTAAACATTTACATTTCAGTTTTCTATTTTATAATAAATGCGTGTAGTAATTTCGTAACCATCATTGTTTGTATTCACTTCCAATCTAAACGTCTATTACATTTGAGTCGTGATTAATGCATGTTGAAATCATTAGAGTCTGTTAAAATTTACGACGAAAAATTAATTTCGTAGGAGATAAAATTATAAAAAGGTTACAAAGAATAGTAAATAACATTTTACGGAAGAAATGCTTTAAAGTAGTATTTTCTGTTAAAAGCAATAAGGTGAATTTTAGGTTACTAAGATGTTGTGCTTTTATCTTTCTATTTCTTTGATTCCATCTACTAAAAAGACAGATAGGAAGATGATGTAACATGGAATGGAATACCAATTATTGTTCCTTACTATTTTTAACTTCAGTATTACTTCTTGTTACTATCATTTCTATTACAGCTTAACCTCTGATAACGGCCACTGACGAAAACGTAAAAAACGGCCGTTGTTTTTGCGGTTATTTTGTATGCATTTTAAAAAGAAACGTTTCTGAACAAATGGCTGCCATTTAAAGGTTGCCATTACTAGAGGTTCGACTGTATTATTGATTAATAAATGTTTTAAAAAGAATACGAAGAATAATATATTCGAATTTCATATTAATAAATGTGAAATATAGTTATTAAACTTATTGTTTTAAAAATGAGATTTATAACGTTAAAGTTTAAAGAAAATCAAAATTGAAATGTAGGAAAATAATTTTAAATATTTCAGAATCAATTAATTTAGCAAAAAATGATGGTTAAAAATTTACAACTATAATTCTTAATATCTTTCCATGAGTTATTGAGAAGTAATATTCTATTAGGTAACATATTCATCACTGAATACAGTTAATTTTTAATAACGTCTTACGAGAGATAAAATACAAACAATTTTTCATGATTATGTTATTTTTTCAGCTATTTTTACATTTATTTCTAATCATTTTAATCTATGATCATTGCCAGGCGCAGGAGAAATACTGATAAAGAAGCAACTTTTTAAAAATAAAATATATTATGTAGTATTTAGTTTTTAACATTTAACGGTCTAAATATTTGTATTCGAATTTCTGGTTTTTGTAGACTATTCAAAACTTTATTTTAAATGTTAAATTTCATTTTTCTTTGAGAATCAGCAAAAATACAAATGAACTTTCATTTGCTTTATTTATGATATTCATTTAAATTTATTTAAAAAATACAATCGAACCTTCAATAGAAGCCGTCTTTCAACAATGGCCACCTCTAAATAGCGCCCATATATTTAGAAACGTTCTTAAAAAAATGCATTCAAAATAACCTCCAAATAAAAAAAAAAAACCCTTTTTATGTTATCATCAATGGCCGTTTTCAGAGGTTTGGCTATCAGTTTTACTATCAAATTAAATAAAATAATTCGCTAAAATAAAATAATTAACAAATTCTTTAAATTCAGAAAAAAACAGATAGAAGTTTTTGTTTAACAAAAAACGAAGTGCATAAATACACTTAACTCCTTACACACAAATTCAAGAGCTTGCCGGATTAGCGAGTTACCAGATTAAAACGAGAGTGTCGGAAAGTGTGTAGGCCTGAAGGCAATGAATGACGTGACCTATCGCCCTTTGGTTCTGATTCTTTTTTGGAGACAGGAGGGCAAACAATATGGTGAGAGTCCGCCCACCATATTGTTTGCCCTCCTGTCTCCATATGCAATACTATACACAGAAATGAAATCCGAAAACAGGAAAACAAGTGTGACAAACATTTTTATGGAAATGGAAGCACATAGGCAATTACACGGCGGATATGCCGGATTATTGAGAGGGCGGATTGACAAGCGTGTACTGTACTTACTTTTATAAAACGAGTGAAAATTGCATAATGGTAAAATTTCTGACTAATTCTGTCATCAGAAGAGGAAGATGGCAATTTATTCTTGGCAGTTTCGTAAATTACCGATTCATTAAAATATCATTACCACTATTATCATAAATCATGCAAATGATTAGCAATTTCTAAAAATAAAATATTTATGCTAATTATTTATTTAAATATTTCTAGATACAAATTGACTATTAAATATTAAATATCACTTTTTAAAATTAGTTACTAAAATTTGTAATACTCTCAAATACAAATGCTATCATTTGTGTAGTTGTATTTACGTACAATTTGATTCTATAAAACAATAAATATTGTTTACTGAAGACGAAATTTTCAAGATAAGTTGAATGCTTTTTTTTCTGATTTAGCCTACACATAGCTAAACTACAAGCTGAGTAGAAAGAAACTAAGCTTTGAGAAATTGATATAATTTTTGCAGTACAGTATTACAATTTTTGCAATAATTCAATCATAATAAAATTTATATGAATCAATGGAATTTTATAATTGTTGCATCGAGAGAGTGGTGTGAGCAGTGACCGAGATAGGCTGTACGCGCAGTGGAAAAAAATATGGCCGACTATTTGTCTGTTCAGGAGCGAGAGAGATTGCTGCGACGCTATGAGGTGTGGAAATCAGTGATCGCAGTGCAGAGATGTGAAAGTCTACGGTGAAGAGACGTCATGCATCCATCCATCCAGAAACCATCAAGATATTGTCATTCGAAGCTTAAATGACCACAGGTTTGGTTTCGGACGCACAGAGAAGTTGGTGGATGGCCCACATTAAATTTTAGGATATGCAGCCCTATTTCCATTTACTAAGGCACGTGTCAAATAATTTTCATCATTCTTGCATTAAAAATATAGAAATTATATCGATTTCTCGATGCCTAATTACTTTCCACCATACTGTAGTTACAGCTTAGGGCTTATTCTACGTGGGGAGAGTTTAAGGCCTCATGTTTTTAAACGTATTATTACTTAATGTACTATGAAGGACTTTTTACGTTATAACTTAGCGTGTGCGCCAACTTTAAGGGGCCGGAACACGTTCGGCCTCCCAATAATATTTTAAATGGCGCTGGACCCCAAAGGAAGATACTTTAGAGATCCTCTGTAACATTTACTTCTGTAAGTAAACAAATAAAGAAAAAATTAAGTACAGGAATAAGATTTGAAAATGACAAAAGTACCTATTGCATACAATATCTAAGGGTTTCTAGGGTTTCTACTTCTAACTAGAACCCTTAATATCGGTTCTAGTTACACTATTGATTACGAGTCGATCATTAGCTAAAATTCGATTGGTTCCGTTGAGGCAAACGATCGAATCGAATTCGGATTTTTCGACTTTCGTTTCATTCAATACATAAATAGTGTTTTCATATCGATTGCGATGATTGTACTGGCAAATTTATTCTTTTTTTGATATTATAATCTGTAACTTTTTTCGCATAAAAACTTTATTTTCAATTCTTCAAAGAAATGAGTCTGTATCTAGAAACCTAAATTTCGATAAATAAAAAATTTATTTAAAATTATTCAATTTTGCAAGCAACATTTTAATGGTTCTTAACATACGAGTAGCATTATGAAATTTCTATGTTATAAATCATTTAAGATTGATGTTATTAATCAGTTTTATCCTGTATGTTACATAGAAAAAACTTAATTGATAAATAAGAAATGATGCTTTATTTTAAAATACGAGGTATCTGAAGAAATTAAACCTATGTCGATGTTCCGTCCAGTATGAAGTGTAAGAAATTAGAATTAATCACTCAGAAATATTAGATTTTTATGTTGAAAAGTTTGGAATGTTGCTTTATCAATCTTCGCTCTTTCTAAATATTAATTAATTATTTATTTATTACATTAAATTTGGCGATGTCTCGTGGATAATATTTGCCACCCCCATTACAATAATCCCAATTAGTTAAAAATTGGTAAAACCAAAAAACCAAAGTTACGCGGTAAAACCAAAGTGAAAAAAAACAACGCGAGAATAACAAAACAATAATAAGACAAATATTTAAAAAATTATTTGGAGTAAAGTATCTTTTTACAAATGGTTTTGAATTTATAGAAGTCAAGGAACAATTTGTCTTCGATTTCGATAGTGGTTTTTTGTTAGCGGTAGAAGAAAGATCTAATTGTTACATTCAGGTGGTAGTAGGGCGTATGAGTACAGGTTGATAATCAACTATTGAATGTAGGAATATGGATAAAGGCATAATGAGAAGAAGAAAGCCTTTAAAATATTTGTATGTATAGATACGATCAAAGTAATCTATATGTTGGAATAGGTTAATTAAAAAGCCCGAGACGGATTTGCGCACCATCAGTGTCATTCATAATCTAATAAAATTTATTTAAAAATTACTTAGATTTTCTCTTTGCAACTTGAAATGGATGTTTCTAAAAATAGAAATGATCTTGATCTTGATGTACCGAATCTCCAGAACATGTTCCTTGGAATGCCCATATCAGAAAGTAACTTCTGTGTAAAACCTTGTTTTATATTTGATCTGATAGATAAATAACTCATTAAATGAAAACTTATTAGAAATGAAACTGATGCCCAACTTAGAATTTGTTCCTTTAAATCAGTGGTTCCCAACCTTTTTTCATTAGCGTACCCCGTGACATGTCATATCTCTAGAATGTACCCCTCATTTAAGAAATTTAGTGAGTAATCGTATTGTTAATTTTACATATTGTAACTTTAAATTAAAGAAAAAAAAACTAAAAGAAAAAGTGTATAATAAAGTTGTGATTGTTGCTAGGAACATTTTTTATCTAATAATTTTTTAATACTATTAGTTTGTGATACATAATATATTATTTTTCTGCCATAATAACTAACTTTTTTCTGTACCCCTAAACAACCTATCGCGTACCCCTAGGGGTACGCGTACCACAGGTTGGGAATCGCTGCTTTAAATAACTGTATTACAGTATTACATTTCATTTTTTTATATTCTTCATTATAAACTACTACTGGACCTTATTTCGCTTATGCAAATTCCGTATTATCAGAATCGGATTTGCACTTGAGCTAAATTTATATGCAGTTTAGGGTTTCGCGTTACAAGCCTATAACGTAAGGCCTCACGTTATTTGGTATTATGTTATAGCTTAGAGCAGAGTTTTTTAACTTTTTGTTATATGGACTTCTTCTCGGAATAATGTTTTTAAATGTATTATATAAAATTAAATTACGAAAGAAGCTAGTTATATAAAAATATAACTAGCTTCTTATATATCTTTATTCATCATTTAGTGGTACTACGCACCGGTTAATGGTTGCAGTGAGTCTTATTTATCGTTATATCGTTGTGGTAAGCAGATGTCTAAAAATTTTCTACTTAGTCTCGGAAGAGGGGGGAGACCTAATTATTGCACTCGGTGAAAACGGGTAAGATCGGCTATAATCTAATAATCTTAATCTTTGCTATCGTCACTTTTTGTCCGAGCAACGCCGGGCTCATCTGTTAGTTTATAGAAGAAAGGCAACAGCTTCATAAATGAAGAGATGCTTGATTAGAGTATAGGATAATGAGAATTAAGATAAGTTGATTTTTGGACCAACTGATTAAATCTAATTGTACCCCAGGTTTATAACTTTATAATCTGAAATTAATTTGTCATTCGTGTAATATTTTATTTGACATTATATAAACTTTAAAATATTCTACTCTGAATAATTTGGCAATTATTTTAATTTGCAATTTTCAATATTACCAGCAGATTTCATCAGCAGGCATTGGTAGAAGTGAAGATTCTAGAGCACTTGTCCAAGAAAGATACGGATGGATATTACTGTATTATCCAGATGTTGGATCATTTTCACTTCCGAAATCATTTATGCATTACCTTTGAATTAATGGGGTAAGAATTAGTGATAACTGCTATTGAATTACTGGCGTAATTATAATTATTATATTTGTCTCATTAGCATGAATTTATACGAATTAATAAAGAAAAATAACTATCAAGGATTCAGCTTGAGTCTCATTCGGCGATTTGCATATTATCTTGTTCAATGCTTAAGGCTCCTGTATAGAGAAAAAATTATACATTGCGATTTAAAACCGGTATTTTTCTTCCTGTTTACTATTCTTAAGTCATATATATAAATTTCTCGGCATATTGTTATTAAAATTCATGTTTAATTGCAGGAAAATATCTTGTTAAAACATAGAGGAAGCAGTTCGATTAAAGTGATAGATTTTGGTAGTTCTTGTTTCGTTAATCAAAGGGTATATACTTACATCCAGTCTCGATTTTATCGATCTCCAGAGGTAAAAATTAAACATTGGATTATAGTAAATATTGAATTTTAGTCTAAAATTAATCTGTCTTTTAGGTAATTCTTGGACTTCCTTACGGGACACCTATAGATATGTGGAGTTTAGGTTGTATTTTAGCTGAATTATATACCGGATTTCCTTTGTTCCCTGGTGAAAACGAAGCTGATCAGTTAGCATGTGTAATGGAAATCTTCGGCCCTCCTCCTGGAGAAATTTTAGAAACTGCTAGCAGGAGGAGATTATTTTTCGGTACGCATCGATTTTATTTAAAATAATTACTTTTAAAGACAGAGTTTAAGGACGATAACATTTGGCAGATTCAAAAGGAGTCCCACGTTCCATCACAAACAGCAAAGGTAAAAAGAGAAAACCTAGTTCCAAAACATTAGCAGCTTCCATCGGATGCGGTGACGAAGACTTTGTCCATTTTCTGACACGATGTTTAGAGTAAGTTTTTATTACAGATAAATTTTCTGGTGTTATATTACTAGAGCTGATATATTTCAGTTAATATTATTTAGATGGAATCCAGATTTACGAATGATCCCAGATGAAGCTCTAAAGCATAATTGGTTGGCTGGAAAAAAGCAAGACGGAGGAAGAATTTCTAGAAGATCACAATCTCTTTCATCCCGTGATATAGAATCTGGTAAGCTACTTTCAATTTCTCTTTTTTCTTTATATTGAATATATTCTAGAAAAAAATTGCCATTTAATTTTCTATTAATGTGTAGGTTGTTCTTCATCAACTGTTTCGAGTGCATTGATAGAAGAGAAAGGTAAAACTGAGAAAAAGCTTTCTTCCGTTTCTAAGACAGCAGGTAATATTTTAAGATAAATAATTCTCCAATATTAGTATCTATTATGATTTTAATGCTTTAATTTCTAATAAACTCCTTATGTATAAACAGCTACAAATGTACAAACTGGACATTCAGAAGAGAAGATTGCTCTAGAAGATTCCGGAACATTTCTCCCTCCCATTTTGTGACTCTGTTTGAATTTTATCTTTCTGTATATTAATACATATCTCCATTCGTTGCAAAATGTTCCACACTCGGCCTTCAAGTGCACTCACTGTTCAC
Organism: Centruroides sculpturatus; assembly: GCF_000671375.1. NCBI lineage: Eukaryota > Metazoa > Arthropoda > Arachnida > Scorpiones > Buthidae > Centruroides > Centruroides sculpturatus. The sequence continues at coordinate 120,918 of NW_019385341.1, read as the reverse complement.
GTCCATCACTATTCTGAGTACAATGATGTACATATTGTAAATAAAATGTACTATATTCGTGTGTAGAGTCATCATCCAATAAATTCCTTGGAGGTTTTGCCTTTCTTTTGATCATTGCACTAAATTAAACTAAAATATGAATATTTTTATACTCTTATTTTGCAGAAATGAATAATTGAATTTTAAGTTACAAGTATTAATGGTAATCTGAAAATCGTAAAATATTTAATCGAACTTTTTTCCTGTTAAAATGATGTTTGAATCATAATACTGTATTATATTAATCACAAAATGCAAGAGATGAAAGGATTAATGATATTAATTTAGCATGATTGATAATTCATTATTATTATTATTATTTTGCTAATGATTTTATTCTGTGACGCTTCCAAATATTAAAAATTTTAATTTATTCTTTTGAAATATAAAAATATATATAAATAAAATTCTAGAAATTTTTAATTATTGTTTGAAGATTTTTCTGTTATGATTTTTACAGTATCCAAAAAAAATGGCGCAATTAGGTAGGCTAAATATAATTTGTTTTGAAATTTTAAAGACATTAAAGAGTCTTAAAATATTTATTTTTATTATTATTTCACCAATACTTATAAGTTAGATTTAAGAAGTATAAGTATGTTGGTTGATGAAATAAAGCAACACAACACGTAAGCAATCTACAGAAAGGGCACGATGCTTTCATGAGATTTTCTAGGGAAATTGGCCCCTATTAGGTGTTAAAAACATTGTTTTAATTTTCCAATTCTATAAATGCCCCACTTTTGGCCGTCTGTCTGTCTGTCCTTTCTTAATCTCAAGAAAGATGTTAGATAAATGAGATTCAAACAAAATATAGAAAGACTGGGAACAGGAGGCTCCGATTAACTATATACGAACTTCTGATGAAAACCGAAAGTCACGTTATTTCAATTCAAATATTTTCCCCTGAAAGGAGTTAGATAGATGACCGGCACGACTCCATTGCTAACGAAAAAGTATTATATATACACGGGGACAAGATACTACAGTACTAATTTGAGGTGAAGAACTTATATTTTAAATTAAATACAGTAAATTAAAAATATGATTAAAAATTGCAGCCAGGCAATGTGACGATGTCACAAGGAATAATAGTTTGTTATTTTATTATTTTTAGCTTTAATTAATTTTTAGGTTTAATTTATTTAGTATTAATTTAGTTTTAATTTTTATAATAAATTTTAATAATTTTTATTTATTTTATTTTGCATTAATTTTGCCTGCATTTTTTGAACCTTTAATTACATTTTTTAAAATCAATTTCAACTCCTTTTTTCTTTTGCCATATAATTTACAGTTGTTTCGTGCAAAAGGGTCATCAAATTTAAATTTATTTAAACTTTTTTAGTAATTTCATTAATGTTTGTTTTATAAATTTGCCTGCTTTTTAAATTTTTTTTATTTATTTTAAATTTTAATTATAAGCGAGTTAACATTGATTGAACTATAGGGCTACTTAGTTATAAATTAATTAATTTTTCATTAAATTATATGAAAAAATAATTTTTGTTTCTTAAATTTTTAAAAAGCGTAATTCGTTAATAAGATTTTATTTTGTTCAATTAAACTTTCGTAATTAATTTCTAATTTTAAACATTTAAATGCAAATTTAAAGAAAACTTAATTCAATTTATCAATGGTTGAATAATTGATCAGGTAAGTTTTTATGTTTACATGGAAATATTGTATAAACAAATGACATTATTTTCTATGAAAATTCTTTCATTTGATATTGTCAAGATTTCCTATTTAACAACGTTAATATAGTAGTCGATAAACAATATGTAGATACATAATAAATTTACTTTGTTATAACAATATCTTGCAAGAAAGTAATGGTTGTGAGTATATCTGATGATAGCCGAGGAGGTAAAGCTCCATCGAATCGGGCGAGCAACTCTCCGAGAAGTTTAAGTGGACGATACAGTGGCCAAGCGGTCTTTGTTTCCTGAACACTGGGAGCTCGGTCGTGGGTTCACGCCTCGCTCGGACGGGCTAGCCACGTGGAATTTTCCGGGTTTTCTGCACGTCTGTAACGTGTAAATAGGGGCCAGTTTCCCTTAAAAAGACCTTCAGGAAGGCATCCCCCTTGGCAGATGGCCCAACTGCCATAACTGAACAAACAAACCCTGTGATTTTCATCTTTTTGATTTTGGCTGTGGACACACTTTAAAAAGTGTAGTTTATCGAGAACATGTTGCAAATTTGGCAGCTTCGATACTGCACGAGAAAAGCATCACAGAAGATCAATTACAGTCGGCCGAACCCAAATATATGTGGAAACAGTACCCTATTGCCAGGAACGCTCATATCGGATCCGAAATAGAGAGGGCTTCTTTTACCTCTTAGAGTGTCCGTTTTGAATTTTTTTTCTTGAACAAACGAAATACGGTACGTAAAATGTTTCTTTATTATTAGAAAGTAGTTTTAAAGATTTTATTTTCTGTTTGCAAAAAAATAGCATTAATATACATAAAATAGCTTAAAATAGCATTAATTTACAGGAGTAAAAATCACTAAGAGTCCAAGTTTTCTTTGGATCAGGAAGAAAATCTCCAGTTCCTCTCAATGGCCTGCCTAATGGCACTAAGAAAGTGATTTTGTTCTATTGAGTACCGTGAGAAAATTTTCATTAGCTTTTTTGCAGTTTTTATTTATGTATTATCGAAAATTACAATTTTTGTAGTGAAATATGTTATTTTTTAACGTCATGGACATCCGAAATTTTACTTTCTGAAATGGAAAAAACAATTATTACAAAATATAGATTGCTGAAATATGTTAAAAATTTTTTTAAGTAAACGAAAAACAAACTTTCTGAAATAAATTATAATTTGTAGAAATATAAACTAGGAAACAAAATATTTTTGGCAATCCATTCCAATTATTAAGTCAACTGAAAGTGCATCAATTAATTCACAATATTTGAGGCGGAGCGTCAGAGAATCCTCTTCTAAGTGGCTTGCAGAATTCTGTTCGTTTTTAAAATCTGTTCGATCGATTTTGATTAAACTTTACCATTTTTCATTATTTGCGATGAGGAATCCAAAAATATAATAAAAAATGGGGGTCCATAACTTCGTTTTCGAGATATAAGATCGTTTCACGAGCGTGAGCGACAAAGTCTCGGGATGTCCCAAGGTTGCTAGCAGGTCTTGCATGTGGCTTATAGAATAGAGTTCGTTCTCAAAATTTGATTGGCCTATTTTATTAAAACAGCCATTTTCTATTGATTGTGATGAAGAATCTAGAAATGTAATAAATGCAAATGTAGAAAGTAGGGTTCCAAGATTTCGTTTTCGATATAAAGTGGGGTCAAAGTGATAATGTCCGTCTCCTTGAGCATGCCTAAAGGAATTTAGGGCCAAATAAAAAACATTGTTGAGTTTACATAACAGAAAACAGACACAAAAAACGAACAGAACACAAGAACAAAGCAATTGGCATCGATTGCTTTAGTTTTGGTTTATTCGTATATCGCAACGCGACACGTGGGCGATCTGATAAGGGGAATACAATAAAAGACTGGAGGTCTTTTATTGGAGTACTGCCCCTATTTAGATGTTACTAACGTGAATAAAACGTAGTCAAACCGTTCGACAGGAGCAAATTCACAGCCAACTACCAGTGTTCAGTGGTTTTATCCACTTAGCCGCTGGTGGACATTGGCATTCATTGCCTTGTTCTTAGATCGCCTTTCCGTGTTGATCAGTGTAAGGGTCATCTCTATGTACCGGTCAGTACAAGAACCCTTTCTCTTGGCCGGAAGGGTGCGAGTGTCGCCTCTCTCGTGGTCGGGGGTGAAAAGATGTCTCTTTCGTGGCGGCAAGTGCAAAGTTTTCCTGTCCGCGACCATCAGTAATAAAGAATTGCTTTTTCTGTGTCTAACAATGCAATGATCACTTCTTTCTTTTCTGCTCCGTCTCAATTCTATCGAGATACGACAAAGTCGCGCGATGTCCTAGTTTAAATTGTATTGCAATACACTAGGTGATCATTAAGTTCTCCTATTCAACGTTGTCTGTAGATATTTAGCCTTTCAAATGCAACCAAATCTGGTATGATGCCATTTCGAAAGGTACGTAAGATATTTCCATAAAAAAGACAAATTAGTACTAAAACTCATCACTATGTCACTTTTGGCGCTTTAAGCAAGAAACATTTTATTTATACAAGACACTTATGCAGAAAGCTTAGCAATGCAAGGGATACTGCTCAATATAATTCTTATTCTGCAAGTGTGTTCAACGGCCGACAGTAAATCCTCTGTGATGTGAATAATCCTTCTCATATGCAGTGTGATACCATCTTTCAAGGCTATCATATTTGCAATGTCTTCAATAAATCAAGCTTTTTCTAAGTGTTTTCACAACCAAGTTTTTACAATTATTCATCGCTTGCAACACAAAAAGAGCCATAATGGTAAACTTTTGTACTAATTGGGCTGCAATTTGAAAAAATGTAGATCTATAAATTTCCACTATCGTCTGTCCATTCTTCCTTAATCTCGAGAACGGAGTTAGATAGACGAAAGAAGAGACCAGATATGGAAAGCTTAGGGGCAACAGGTGGCCCCGATTAACTTCCGGTACAAACTGGGAGTCACGTTATTTTAATTCAAAAATTTTCTCCTGAAAGCAGTTAGATGTCCGGCACAACTCTGTTGCTAACGGAAAAGTATGATCTACAGGGCAAGACTACTAATTTGAGGTGTAGAGCATATATTTTAAATTAAATAAATTCACAAAATATGCAGCCCGGTATTGTGACGATGTCACAATGAATAATTTCTTTTTTTTTTTACGGAAATTCTTCAGCATGTCCTGGAATATCATTATGCTAGTTCGTTGCATTTAGATTGCTAAATATCTCTGTGGACTGCGTTGAACAGGGTTAGTTTCATTACGACTGTATATAGGCTACTATTCCGTAATTCTTCATAGATTGGTGAGGATTAATCTTTTGAAAGTTTCAGCGATAGTTACGCATTTAAATTTCGATATCTTGATTAAAAAATTAAGAATAAAATTAATATTTTCCATTTTATTTTTTCAGTATTGTTATCAATGGTAAGAAATCCAGATTTGAATATTGAAAGTTTTTTCATTAAGCAAAAGTACATATAATACATTCATTCCCTGATTTAAGAAACCGCGATGATCGTTAAATTTTTTGTTGTTTTCAATAGTTTTTGCAAATAACAATATACTTTCAATGCAATTTTAAAATAAGAAAAACTATTTAAAACAGTTACATGAAAACCGAGACCAGATGTGAAAAGCTTAGGGGCAGGAGGCCCCGATTAACTTACGATACAAGAACTTCTGGTCTGAACCTGTAGTCATGTGAATTCAATTCAGAAATTTCCCCTGAATGTTTAAGGTTTGCCGACATCGTGCAAAAATATCAAAAGGGTCGAGCGGTCGCGAAGGGTCGTATGTGGGCGATCGGCACTGAGACAGACTCTACGGTTACAAGAAACCGTTTATTTGACACAAAAGAAGCTTACAAGATTTCCGCGGTCTTGGAAGTTCTACGTCGGCAGCAGCCTCTGGGTCTTCCTCTCCTTTCCAAGATAGTCCCATTTCGAAGGAGTGTCCCAGGTTGACCAATGACCAGAATGACCAATTCCATCGACGTCTCGACGACTCCGGGACGATGGGTCGACTTTCGTTGATGTAAAGATGTCGATCCGAGGTCGGGAGATGGAGACGAAGATGGGCACTAGACACACAAACAACAATAGATCCGCCACTTGAAACTTTCGGGAGAAGAATTCGTCGCGTCCTTGAATTCTCAGGTTTTATCCGTTTTCCTCCGATTCCACTTTCCGATTAGTCTCTCTTCGTACCTGGTGACAATTCGAAACCTTTCGGGGGTGCGGGAAAGGTCAAAATCGAAGTTTAATTCGATTCTCATCCGGAGATAGTCGATCTTCGTTTTTCCATTGTTCTATTGTTTAAAAGTCCTTAAAAGTTTCATCGAAAAACCATTTCTAACTTCTAATTTTTACTTAGAAAAAAGATAATTTTGTCCTTAAAAGTAAATGATTTTAACGCGAATTCAGTGAGGTTCGGACCTGTCCAGAGCCTCACAAATGGAGTTACATTGTTAAATTGTGGCAACGCAACACTTGGGCGATCTGCCTAGAGGGGATGCCTTCCGGAAGGTCTTTTTAAGGGAAACTGGCCCCTATTTAGGCATTACAGACTTGGAGAAAACCCGGAAAACTCCACGTGGCCAACCCGTCCGAGCGAGGCGTGAACCCACGACCGAACGCCCAGTGTTTGGGGTACGAAGACCACTTGGCCACTGGTGGGCACTGACTCTATTGCTAAAAATATGATGTACGGGGGCAAGACTACTAATTTGAGGTGAAGAGCATATATTTTAAATCATATAAATTAAAAATATGATTAAAAATTGCAGCTCAGCATTGTGATGATGTTACAATAACTAATTGCTCGTTACTTACCGTATACCTTTTTATTCTCATTTTTATTTTTTTATTTTTTGCATCTTAATTACATATTTTATATATTTTCATTTTGCGTTTATTTAAATTATAATATGAATATCTTAGCATATTAATTGCATTTTTAAAATATATTATTTTCATAAGTATTGTTTCAAGACAAATTCACTCAAAATACGAACAGCTTTTTTTCCGAAGTTGAATTTAATATAAAATTTTTTTCTTAATTCAGTTTGAAGAGTTGCTAATTTTTCTTGACAGCATAAGTAATAAATAATAATGTACAGATTATTATGCCCAGAGGAAAAAAGAATGTTGTAATATTATAAATTTTAATTTTGCAAATTGGTACAAGTTAAAATTCATTTCACTTTAATGCTCTCCAAATATAAATGTGTGACCGGACCTGACGAATTTTGATAGAAATTTCATTTTTCGTCTTTCAAAAAATTTTCCCATTTTTATTACCGGAGAATGATTACATCTCTCTATCGAGAGTCGTTTCCTTTCCCATGGAACTCATCGAATGTGTCACTGGGAACTACAGTGGGTGATCGGTTAACGAACAAATCGGATAACGAACACTTTCGCGAAAGATTTTTATGTTCGGACAACGAACACATGATCGGATAACGAACACCTCAAGAGCAAATACATAATACATTCATTCCCTGATTTAAGAAACCGCGATGATCGTTAAATTTTTTGTTGTTTTCAATAGTTTTTGCAAATAACAATATACTTTCAATGNACTTTAATGCTCTCCAAATATAAATGTGTGACCGGACCTGACGAATTTTGATAGAAATTTCATTTTTCGTCTTTCAAAAAATTTTCCCATTTTTATTACCGGAGAATGATTACATCTCTCTATCGAGAGTCGTTTCCTTTCCCATGGAACTCATCGAATGTGTCACTGGGAACTACAGTGGGTGATCGGTTAACGAACAAATCGGATAACGAACACTTTCGCGAAAGATTTTTATGTTCGGACAACGAACACATGATCGGATAACGAACACCTCAAGAGCAAATACAAGAAGAAGCGACTTAAAATAATGAATACAGATTGGTCTTCCCTTGTCTTCAGACAACAATTTGAAACTTTTTGGAGTGCGAGAGACGTTGACATCGATGCTCAACCCGGTATATACTGATCGGATAGTATTCCTCCGAACTTTGGAACTCTCCCTTATAATTCCAGCCTTTTATTTTTCTGACAGAAGAAGATATTTATCGCCGCGCGAAAAATAAATGTAAACTCTCTCTCTCTCTCTCGGTCAGGAATCCGTTAACCTCAGATATATAAATAAACAGGTATTTTTCGTTCTAATTAAATAGTAGTGTGCACTTTTTCCGATCCACCGTCTCTCAATTCTCCACCATCCCGAATCAGATCGCCGCGCACGTGACCGCTCGCGCGAATTCCGAATTTGCGGCCGTTAAGGTTTCTGTGTCTATCCTAGAAGACACAGTGCTGTCAGTCCTGACGAGGCACTGAAGAGGTGCCGACCTTTTGGTCACACTGGTGTCAGAGCGGGATCTAAATTTGTAACAGCCATAGACAAATTGAAATAGGATGGAGGCTCGAGGAGAAGGACGTGCGCGAAGAGAGACGGCAGAAAGTGCCACGTTAAGCAGACTCGGGGGCATGATTCCGTTAATAACCTCCTTTGCAGGGGACTCTGATGGCCTTAACTTCTGATGGCCAATTAGTTAACTTCGCTATTTCATCTAGCGATTTCTTTGAATCGCTAGATGAAATAGCAAAGTTAACTAATCGGGTTTATCTTAGTTTAAATTTACAGAAATTGTAAGTCTGAGTTAGATAAATGCAATAGAAATGATTGCTCTTTTTATGATATAAACATTATTTGTATTCGTCTTGCTCCGGAAGGAAGCTGTTTGCTTAGAAAATAATAAATAAATATAAAATTTATTTTGCTAATCAAACTACACTTACGGTTTTAGTTATTGGATCAAATAATTCGTTGTTAATTATTTACTTGAACGATTATTGTAAATTCTTATTGTTTTCCAGCAATATTTGTAACGCGGGCATAATTTATTTACGTGTAATTCTACGGATATAGTTAAATTAATTGGATATTTTTAATTAAACAAACAATTAGTTATTGTGACATCGTCACAATAAAGGGCTGCAATTTTTAATCATATTTTTATAATTAATTTAATTTAAAATATCGGTCTTGATATTAGTAGTATATTATTCCTGTGCTGTACACCATACTTCTCTTGTTAACAACAGAGTCATTCCGTTTATCGGTTATCTATCTAAGTCTGTTTAGGGAAAAAGTTTTGAATTGAAACAAAAAGGAATTCCGGCCCAAACCGGAAGTTCGTATATAGGTAATCGGAGCCTCCTGCCCTAAGTTTTCCATATCTGGTCTCGACTTTCATCTACCTAACACCTTTCTCGAGATTAAGGAAAGAGACAGACAGGAAATTTATAGGTCTACAATTTTTTTAAATTTTAGCCTAATAAAAACCTTAAATAGTTTGCGAGTAATTTTGTAGTAGACTGAAGCAACCCGTTTACTGTATCAATTTCTAACAACTATATTAAAATTTATGGAATTACTACAGGAAATTTACCATAGCTTCTATCGTAGAGCAGGACCGTCAAGGCCCATTTTTAGCTGCTTTTTCCCTTGGATTTTGAGTGAGATGCCGGTTTACAAATTTCCATCGCTATAGACGCACCTAGTCTTCTATTCATTGACATGGAGTTGCATTTACAGAAATAACACAAAATCGATTTTTTCACGCTATGTATGTAGCGTGAAACACGATAAATTGAATATTGTATTTTTTATGTAGGATTTTGTTGTAGTAGAAGTAATAATTAACGCTTTTAAATTGCTGTTGTATATTTTTATTCCCGACTCTGTTTTATCTCTGATCCTTATGAACATTTAGATCAGTAAAACATAAAAAGATATAAGAAAAGATTATCTTTTGATAAAAAGGATTATTAAGAATTCTAACAAATTTGGAAACTAAGAATAAAATAGAGAGGAAGATAAAAGATTATAAGTAAGACCCGTATGCATTAACTCATAACTGAGAATATTACTTCTAGATGAAAATTGCAATTTTAATTATACATCAATCATTAAGTCACTTTAGAAATCAAATAACTAATATGCAAGTTAAATTACAAATCTTAACATTAATGATTTTCATAAAACGCTTTATGCATGCAAACTGATTATTGGTACTGTAGGCTACTTAAAGGCCACTAACAGAAATATTTAGGCCTGTCATTAATTAATAGTTTGATCTAACTCTGTATTTATTACAGTTAATTATAATAAACAATTGTACTGTTATTTCATATTTTAATAAGTTTACAAGATCAGACTTAAAAAGATAGAGTTTATAATGTGATTCAATTGTGGGGACCAGGGGCCGTCAAAAGTTAGTTTACGTTAGATTAGGGTAGGGTCCTGCCACCAGGTGTGTTTTATCGGACACACCGCCGATTTTGTTATAACCAGATAGTTAAGGCGCGAGGGTAAGAGTCACTCTGAAGTCCGGGAATGAGCCTCTCAGGAGGATGAATGCAAAGTCAAATACAAATAACATGAGTTTATTATCAAAAATTAAGTTCTGGATAACACTCTTAAAATCCGATTCGAGAAATCTGCCTATTTCTATCTATAAAACGAGGAGGCTGCCTAACAGGGTGGTGTCCGAACTACAACATACCAGGAAAAAGAGAGCCGTCTTCTCTTGTAAGTCCAGTCAGTCTCCTGATCTAGTTCTTTCTTCCCTTTTGCTTGGTCCTTCACTGATGTCTGCCGGTAAATGGCGTTCGATTCTAGACGAAATTTCCTTGCGATTATGGCGGGACGGGTCTACTCAAGTCTACTGCTGATGTCCGCCGTTGATGCCTTCCTTGTATGGGATGGTTCGTCGAGAGTCTGGAGAGGCCGGTATTTTCTACCGTTGTCTGCCAAGGAGCTCTGTCTGTGTCTGGATTTGTACCTCTTTTATACGCTTTTCAGCGCAGGAGAGTTATGATATGGCTTACTATCGTATTGGTTTGACTTTTGAGCCGAGTCATTACAGAAGCAAAACTGTTTTCACTGACAAATCCCATCATTATTCATCGATTGTTTTGGTTACTGTTGTGCCTTGAAACGATGTTCGATCTCCTCTATGATCGGGGGGGCATGAAGTGGTGTTTTTCCACTTTCTTTAAGTTTTATTCTCTTACAAATTTTATTTAATTATTTAATTGTCTTCTCATCCTTTTCCTCGCATGTTGTGAGATTTATTGCCGTTAATTAATATTCTAAATTGTTTCTCTAAATCATTAGGAAAGTCCCTAGAATCGGAAAAATAGACAAATTTCTCTTACACTTTGATCCATGTATAAACAAACTCGGTATCTTCAAGATGTGGGTTCAAAAGAAAAAGGATATAAAATAAATACAATGTTTAAATACAATAAAATCTCTAACTAATTAATTAAAGTGACAACAAAGTGACTAAACTAAGATTATTACAGATAATGTAAATACGTAAATAACAAATTCACACACACACACACACACACACACACACACACACACATAGTAACAACAAATTTTGGTGGGGGGAATGGTGGTCTTCACACAATACTTTGAAATCGGACCAATTGTATTTAATAGAGAATTGAATGCCGATTCCTAAAATTCCCACTTCAATATTCCCCTAGTTTTTGAGATATTGGCAGTTAAAGTTGGCGATGCACGCAAGGAAAAATGAAAAAAGCTGCCTTCCAATAGCATGTCTTCCGTAGCAGAACGGTAAATTCTCTTTTTCCACCAAAAGCTTCTTCTACGAATGGTTCTTAAGTCGAATATCGTAAATGTTGATTTTTCTTTCTTTCCTTTTTCTGTTTTTTTCATTTTTGTAACTTAGGCAGGAAGCAACTGCAAAGAGACCGCTTTCTTCCTATCATGAGAACAATAATGATTATAGTCTCTACAACTTTTTAATATTTTGTACAGGTTTCCCTTGATTAACGCGGTTAATTAATTTCTTGATGTTACCGCGTATATCAAAATCGCGTTAATCAAAGACGGTATCTATGTTAAGATGCCTGTTAAAGCCGTGTTAATTAAAACTGTCACGTATATAAAGGGATTCCCACAATTAATTTTGCGCGTTAATCAAATCCCGCATTATGCGTGGGATACCTGTACAATAAAAATGTAAACAAAGGCAGCATTACGAGTGTATTCCATTCACAAAAATAGCAGATAGCCTACATATTTAAAAAAATTAATAAATTACAGATTCGATCCTGGAACTGCTCACAGCAAAAACAGTTGCCTTAACCATTATACTATATGGGACGCGACGAGGAGAAATCAATGTTTTTGGTCTTTTTTTATGCAGCGTCAACTTTAACTGCCAATATCTCGAAAACTAAAGAAGTATTGAAGTAATCAAGGAAATCTTAGGAATAAGCATTCAATTCTTCTTAAATAGGTCTGGTTTCAAAGCTTTGAACCATAGAAAAAGCCTTTTTCTTCTTAGTTTTTAAAATAGTCTAATCAAAAAGTTATTCAAATTTTTACTTTTCCGGCTGTTATAGAATTTAACATAGAGAAAATATGGTAATTGGTTAAATTTTCACTCATTTTTTTTTGTGTATTCCTCGACGTTTTGACATCCCAATAGCTCAAAGATGTAAAACAAGCCTTACAAAATTGTATGTGCGCGTATGTCGGAGTCTGTTTTGCTTTATATCTTAGACCTGGATGAAGGAAAAAAAAATTGAAACTTGGCAGAGTTATTTCTAAATACATAGGGCATTGATTGACGCTATTAAATTTTGGTGGTTAAAGATCAAGGAAGTCGGGAGATAGAAGGGGTCATGGGCCATGTCTCTAGTTGAGTCAGTCTTAATGAAAAATTTTACTCATCTATAATATAATCGAGACGGGTTGATGATAATGATAATAATAATAAGTGCAGAGCCCAAACGGTTAGGAGTTGGAAGCTGAAATTTGGTACACAGATAGGGTACGTCACGAAAACGCACACTAAGAAGGGATTTTTCGAAATTCCTCCCGGGGGGGGAGAAAGACAGGATTAAGGCTTAACACTTCCATCAACAATGGAAGTGTTAAGTAACAATGGCGGTGTTAGGTAACAATGGAAGTTTTAAGTAACAATGGAAATCTTACGTAACAATGGAATTGTTAAGAGAAAGCGACGTGCGATACGCAGATGCAGTTTTTTCGTTTTTGCGGGAAATCGAACATATTTTTAGACCCATCTAAAAATTCTCTAAGGGGACCCAATTCTTGCATTCTGTGAAAACGGGTAAGGTTGACTGTAACGTAATAATCTTTATCTTAGTTATCGTTACTTTTGCCCGAGCAACGCCGGGCCCATCTGCTAGTTATTGATATTTACGATTTTTTTTAAAAGTTCACTCCTACTCCAAAAATAAGGTTTTGTCTTATTATAATAATTAATAAAATAAAAGTTATTTTAATAAAACACCATAATAGATGGCGCCATAAATAATTTTTATTTCGAGCCATAGTCTTAGTGTTTATCTTCATTATTCTTTTCTGAAAAATCGGAAAATTTCTTATAATTCAACAACTCTAATTAATATTTAAATTTTATATCATTATATCGTATAATTCATAATCATTGTACTTCCTCCTTGATCATTCAGTTCCAGTACCGGGAAAGTCGTGCAAGAACCTTTGCCGGCTTTTTAAAATCAAATTAGTGCGATTTAAAAAAATTAAACACAAATATTTGATGTTCTGGAGAAATTTAAATAAAATATGTTACTGCCTTTACTAAAATACCTAGTAAAAGATAATTATTTTCATTTATAAAAATACGAAGTTTTCACTCCCTGACAACGATTTTGCTCATGTTAGATGTCAAACTGAAATTTTATTTCAGAGTTTAGAAATTACAATGATATTAAATAACTAGCAGGTGGGCCCGGCGTTGCTCGGGCAAAAGTAACGATAACTAAGATAAAGATTATTACGTTACAGTCAACCTTACCCGTTTTCACAGAATGCAAGAATTGGGTCCCCTTAGAGAATTTTTAGATGGGTCTAAAAATATGTTCGATTTCCCGCAAAAACGAAAAAACTGCATCTGCGTATCGCACGTCGCTTTCTCTTAACAATTCCATTGTTACGTAAGATTTCCATTGTTACTTAAAACTTTTATTGTTACTTAAAACTTCCATTGTTACCTAACACCGCCATTGTTACTTAACACTTCCATTGTTGATGGAAGTGTTAAGCCTTAATCCTGTCTTTCTCCCCCCGGGAGGAATTTCGAAAAATCCCTTCTTAGTGTGCGTTTTCGTGACGTACCCTATCTGTGTACCAAATTTCAGCTTCCAACTCCTAACCGTTTGGGCTCTGCACTTATTATTATTATCATTATTATCAACCCGTCTCGATTATATTATAGATAGACTTTATTTCACTTTTACTTTCCCGGCTGTTAAGTATACATAACAAGGGAAAATTTTAAAATTCTGTCAGACTTAACCTTCCGAGATTTTTAGCAAATCTCCAGGTTTTGAGTCCTCTTGAACCCAACCTTAAAATAAAAAACGGCAAAATAAGTCCGTGGATGTGTGTGAGTTAGTTGGCGTTTACTTCGTTTAATATCATAGGATAGGTAAAGATTAAGAAACGAAATTTGGCATGGTGGCTTGTATATGACAGACACTAGTCAAGAGGATGGAGAGAGCATGTCATATCTCGAGCGGGATCGAACTTAATAACGATTTTATTCACTATTAGCATTTACAATTTTTTAAAACAAAATTCATCTCTATCCTCAAATTAAGCTTTTTGTCATTTTATAATAATTAATAATGTATAAAGTTTTCATATACAAATACTTAACACCTTATTCTTGCCGAGAAATATAATTTATTTGAACAAACTAACGTTTTCAGCCTGATTCACAGGCCATCTTCAGGTTTAGAATACATTTGAATTAGAATTCCATCAATGGAATACAAAATTTAAATTCAAAATTAAATAAGGTACAATTAAAATAAAATATTAAATAACCAACATACAACAAAAATAAAATATAAAAAATATATAAAAATGCAACAAATGAATATATAAGTATTAATAAATGCAATTACTAAGACATTCAATAAAACTACTATATTGATTGGTTAGAGCCCTTATTAAACTTCTTAACCATAAACTTCCATGCAGAGGGAAGACTTTCTGCGTCCCTCGCATTCAGACAGCCTTCTTGTAATCTACTCCTATAAATCTGCAACTTTTCCGCTGTTAACGCCAAAGATGGAGAAGATAAAGGATTTATGATGGTCGCCTCATTCCATTTGACTATAGCTCCTGGTGCTTGTGCCATTTGGGACAAAATTGTTGCATTAGACCCCTTTCTGATATTATAACTATGTTCCTTGATTCTAAGCCCTAAACTTCTAGTGGTTACTCCAATGTAGTCTTTTTTAACGCCCAATTGCATGTTCTCATACGGAATTTTATAAACCCCTGCTTTCTCTTCTGACCTTATATCATCTTTATCATTCCTGAGGATTTTGTATAAATTAGGGGCCCTTTTTATAAGCATCCTCGAA
>NW_019385341.1:83049-105602 GCF_000671375.1 Centruroides sculpturatus | reverse complement strand
TTCGAGGATGCTTATAAAAAGGGCCCCTAATTTATACAAAATCCTCAGGAATGATAAAGATGATATAAGGTCAGAAGAGAAAGCAGGGGTTTATAAAATTCCGTATGAGAACATGCAATTGGGCGTTAAAAAAGACTACATTGGAGTAACCACTAGAAGTTTAGGGCTTAGAATCAAGGAGCATAGTTATAATATCAGAAAGGGGTCTAATGCAACAATTTTGTCCCAAATGGCACAAGCACCAGGAGCTATAGTCAAATGGAATGAGGCGACCATCATAAATCCTTTATCTTCTCCATCTTTGGCGTTAACAGCGGAAAAGTTGCAGATTTATAGGAGTAGATTACAAGAAGGCTGTCTGAATGCGAGGGACGCAGAAAGTCTTCCCTCTGCATGGAAGTTTATGGTTAAGAAGTTTAATAAGGGCTCTAACCAATCAATATAGTAGTTTTATTGAATGTCTTAGTAATTGCATTTATTAATACTTATATATTCATTTGTTGCATTTTTATATATTTTTTATATTTTATTTTTGTTGTATGTTGGTTATTTAATATTTTATTTTAATTGTACCTTATTTAATTTTGAATTTAAATTTTGTATTCCATTGATGGAATTCTAATTCAAATGTATTCTAAACCTGAAGATGGCCTGTGAATCAGGCTGAAAACGTTAGTTTGTTCAAATAAATTATATTTCTCGGCAAGAATAAGGTGTTAAGTATTTGTATATGTATAATGATTTGCTGAGTACTTTATGATATTATTGTATAAAGTTTTCAGCGATAAAAATCATAAAATATGACGCCACATACAATTTATATATTAATTAATTAATAATATGATTAATAATATAAAAGTTATTTTTTAAATAAAATATATTAACAGCCGGAAAAGTTATGAAACTCGTTGTTGGATTTTTTTCAATATATTTTATGTTATTGGTTAATAAAAATTAGCAATAATGATAATTAACAAAACATTAATTTTAAAAATCTAAATGAAAATGAAATTTATGTTTAAAATACGTACAGATGAAAATTAAATTAAATTAGCTGTACTATCATGAAGTAATATCGAAAAGAAATTAATTTATTACATTTTATTATTTACTAAAAATTCAAAAATTGAAATTATTATTTAATATTAGGTATTTATAATATAAAATTAAGCAATTATTTTTTCAATATCCTACGTTATCGCCGCCGAAATCTACATAGAATCCGGAGGAAAAGCGGGCTTTCTCTGCCCGTTAATGGGCCTCTTTTGCCATTTTTTTGAACAAATGAAATCTGGGCCAACTGGAAGTTTTATAGGGCCTCAAGAAAAGTTATTAGCGGCACTCCAAAATATTAACAAAAGATAAGGTTTTTTAAATCAAATTTTCTTAAAAATATGAGTCTGGGGTCTCTCTGAGCGCGGGCCTCGGTCTAACACCCGAAAAACCGATTTCTGAGATGAGTTTGAATGGAATATGCAGTCTGTTTCTTTATTAATAAAAAGTAGTCTTAAAGATTTTACTTCTTCTAGTAAAAACTAGCAGATAAGCACAGCGTTGTCCGGAATAAAATAAGTACAAGCATTAAGATTATTAGATTATTTCGTACTTCTAACCCTTCTATTATACTGTATTATATTTTAAGATTTGATTTATATAACCACAAAGGTTATCTTACGAAAGGGTTTATTACACCGAGGACCCATCTAACACATTTAAATTTTTTTTTTTTTTAAATTGTGTACAGTAGAGGAATAAAAAATTTTAAAAATGTGTTAGATTGGTCACTCGGTGTGATAAACCCTTTCGTAAGATAGCCTTTGTGGTTATATAAATCAAATACTATAATATCGCAAACATTAAAATTAAAACCATATAAAGAGTTTGATTATTTCAGCATCCCATTATCATATTTATTGCAATACTCGGATGGTACGAAATGACACAATTTCATGGGTCAAGTAGCTACCAATTGAAAATATGATATATTAAATTTTTTAAAATATCGTATTTTTTTCTAATGTTAGCACTAACAAACAGTTTCATTCACAGACGAATATTAAATGGTAACCTGCGGATCAATCAAATTTCGCGAAAAACGGACCAAATATTTAAACTCGGCACCCTCGAAAACCACTTAACTCATATTTTGTGCAGACTAATAACCTCGTATTATGTAATTTTTCCATTCGAATACACGTGGGTCCGATAGGAAGAAGAAAGTGTTGCGGAAGGGAGTTGAAGTAAATTCGACCAAAAGTAGTAGCTGACCGCCTCCCGGAAGAGAGGATGGTGGCCAACGACTTCTACTTTAATACTAGACTATTATTAATATTTGAAAAGTGATTCGTGTTGGACGGGTTGTGATGGCCCCACATGTGATCGAAGTTGCTAACCTTAACGTCCGAAAGACTTGATATAAGACTTGTTTAAATAAAATATTCTTGTAAAAATGAGAGAATAATTGCTTTTATGTGATTCCGTAAAAAATTTTTCCCTGAATGGAGTTAGATACATAATCGTCACAAGTTTGTTGCTAACAGGAAAAGTATGATGTACTGTACAGGAGCAAAACACTACTACACTCCACGCAAGCAAACGCTGTGTTACTTGTCACAGTAAAGGCATAATGGCGCATCTATTTTGCACTATATCATTTTCACAGTAATTCAGTGAATATAATATATTTTTAAAATTATATCCTGTTTTGTAAGAATTATAGTTAGTTACTGTAATTAATTTGTTAAATTTTTTTCAATAGATGGTTCTACGTGTAAAGCCAGCAATCAAATGTAAACAGAAATTAACTGATATATAAAAATCCAATAAATAATTTCGGGTGAGATTATGACATTATCTAAGTTAGAAGTATGTGAATATAACTGCCGAATTTCGTAGCAGTTGGTCAAACGGCCTAGGCATGCATAGTGAACAAACAACAAACATCTTCATTTATATATATAGAATAATAAACTATGTTCTGAAAAATATTATGTTTTTTAAAGACCCATTTAAAAAAACTTGCGCTCTGGCTTCGTTTGAAATAATTTAATATGTTGTATTATTCTAAATTTAATAAATTATGTAAATCGACGTTAATCTAAAATCTTCAATAATCATGAAAGCTACAGATAATAGTTTGGAAATGATAAAAACACTTAATTAAATGATTATATGATCTTAAATGTATTAGTTTTAATATATATTAAATTTACATTTACTAAACTTAATTAACTTATTATATATTTATAATATAAACATATTATGTACTTTTAATATGTATTAAACTTATTTAATCATCGTAAAAAACCTCACGGAAAATTATTTTGTTTTTGTAACTAAATTTAAGCGATGGATTTGATCAATTAAGTTGACTAATCAAGAGGAAATCGTATAACTTCTCCTTAATTTCCGAGTTGATGCAACAAGAAATATACCGTACTGTATTAACTTAGTAGTTCAATAGTGGAGGATATTCGATGCTGATGCATCTTCCCGGTGTTGGTTTTTAACTTTTTTTAAGTCTGTAAATTACATTAACTTAATAAAAATTATAATTAATTGTAAAATATAAAAAATTAAGATTTATAACATTTGAAATTTAATAGTTTTAAAAGTAATAAATACAGTAGTTTGAAATGAATGTGTGGAAGTGAATAATGGATATGCAATATTAAAAAATTGTTGGACAGGTAGAAATGCATTTATTGTTCCGGTGGTCCAGTTATTGTGAACGGCTGTGAATGGACATACAGAAAGCTCCAAAAAAAGTATATATATTTTGTCTTTAACATTGTATATTTTAATTATATTTATCGATTAAAAAGAATAGCAATGAAATCAGTACACATTACATGAACACCATATCTGATATTTTATTTGTGAAATTACAATATACAAATATTTAAGATTAATCTAAACTTCTAAAGATTCAGTACAGTATTTACTTTTAAATAAATAACATTATATATGTAAAATTTTTATAAATACTATGAAACAATATATTTACTGCATATATATTGTTACATATGTATCGAAAATTGGATTGAATATTGGATTGAATATTATAGACTAGCACAGTGGTTCTTAACATTTTTATACTCGCTGCCCACCAAATATTTCATAATTTTTTGTGACCCCCATTTTTTAAATAATAATTTATATTTGTTAAATTATCTATAATAAATTGGTTTTTTTATTATTGCTTTATTTTTTATATAATAAATGTAAAACATAACTTTATTATTTCATTATCTATTTAAGTAACATTAAAACTTCACAATTAAACATAAAAATTCATTAACTTTTAACAAAAAATAAAATAAGAAACATTTAAAAATTCATAGAAAAAACAAAAAAATATTTGAAAATAATTTAATAAGATTTCTGCTGCTGAATATCCTTAACTAATTTGTTAATTCTTGGTTCAATTGTTTGTAATGCTTTCCGCATGCAGGCATCTAATCGCAATCGATTGCGTTTTTTTGTTTTTATATCCACCATAGTTGAGAACCCCTTTTCACACAGATAACAAAGTTGTATGTTCGAAGAAATAAGAAATAAATAACTAAATACGAAAACTTTATCTTTCTTATTTCACTTTTCAATACGATATTCGGTTATACATCAATTTTCTTTTTATTATATTCTGAAGGAAATTTTGCATAATTTGGGGCCTCCGGCAAACTTCTTACGGACTCCCAGGGGGCCGCGGCCATCTGTTAAGAAACACTGGACTAGTAGATGAGCCCATCGTTGCTCGGACGGAAAGTAACGATAGCGAAGATTAACTCTCTCCCTCTTCCCAGCGGAGGGGAGAATTTCCAAAAAATCCTCTCTTAGTGTACATTCTCATGACGTATCCTAACCGTGTAACAAATTTCAACTTTCAACTTCTAACCGTTTGGGCTCTGCGCTTATTATTATTATTATCAACTCGATTATATTATAAGATAGAAAATCTTGTTATGAATATCTTGTGACAGGTTTTCTAAAGCTTGCTGCACACTACATGCTTTTAATGAACGAAAACGACCTTAAATTCGTTTAAAAGTCGGAAGTATCAATATTATTATTTATCATTTTAATTTAGAGATTCACAATTTTTCGCCCACATATTTTCTTTCCTGACAGTGTTATAATAATACAATATAATTATTACAAATATAATTGGATACAAATATACGACTTCAAATTGAGAAACAAAAATGGTTGTATATTATTAAATTGTATTATTTAAATCGTGACAAGTAATTTCACAAATAAATACATTAACTTCAATTATTATTGTTATTAGAGCTAATTTAATTAAGATTTACGCAAGATAACATTACAATAGACTATATTACAAACCATATTTTTGCCCGTGGTAAGTCAAAGAGATCGGGAACATGAATCAGAAATATAGTAACGTACAAGAAGAAACGATATTAGTAAGTGAGCTTGACTCGTATTAGAACGTGCAAACATATCTTCATTTTTATATTACAATGGATATAGTCATTAGAAGTGAGGATAAAGAATTAACTTTCAGATATTGTAAATAAGTCTATACTGTTTATGTTTAAGTGCATTTGCCATAATCAGATTTTTTCCCGTACTTATTTGATTTATTTTTTCATTTAGAGATTTTAGATTATTAATTTACAGAGTTATCGTCCCTGGTTACATTACTGAAAAGATAGAGAAAGAAGTTTGGATTCGAATTAGATATGAAAAGTCAGAAGAATCTAGATCAAATCATACATGGCAAATATCAATAGAATTAATTGTTATTCCGAGTTACTCGTTTGATATTTAATGTAGGAAGAAATAAATTTATATTCGAACATTTCAGTTTATTTTTATCATCAAATTAAGTTGCATAATAATAAATAAGAACAAAAACTTTTTTCTAGAAAACTTTAGTAATCGTGGAAGATCAAAGTCTCAGTCTACAACATTAAGAGTATCAATGTTCGAATTATTTTCAACCTTAATTTATTAATATAATTTAACTATAATTTTATATAGTTTTATTATAATTTAATTATAATTTATCAAAAATTGTATGGATCTTGGAGTAGTTACTCGTCTTTCTCCCGTGCTGTCTGACTCCATTGTGGAAAGGAACCATTCTTAACGACGATGACTTACATACAGTAGTCATTGTCGTAATATAATTGTATTATGAAAATGTCGTTAGTTTTTTAAAAAATTTAAAATATATAAATTTTGAATTGTTCGTTATTTTCAGTATGGCTATTAATTAAAGATAGATACAGGTTGAATCATTAAACCATCGCCTAATATGTCATTAGTTTCTTTTTTTTAATTACTAATAACTTTTGTTGAAAATCAAAGGTAGACAAATGCAGGTAAGGTAATTCGATAAATTCAATAAGTTTATAAAAGTTTGTAAGCATATATTTAGGAGTGAACAATTTCATTTTGGACCGTGGTTCGAAATTCTAATGCGGGTCGCTCTCCTCCCAACCACACCTCCATCGCAAATAAACGATTTTATTATCTGCCAAAACAGCCCTTAGTCTTTCACTGAAAATAAGATTATCCGATCCATGATCAAAACAATAATTTGTTTCGATCATGAGTTGTAGACGTTCTGCAAGAGACGTTCTGGTCTATGTTGGCTCTGGACCTAGTTCGGCCAAACTATTTTGCGCCAATGTAGTTCTGCTACTATTATTTAATAATAATAAACAATATATCTTCATATAATATACAAATGGTAAGATGGAAAGCTGTGACATGGATTTCTACTTGATCAGTAATTGGACTGGGTCATTAATGACAATGATAATGATAAGAATATCCAATTAAAATATAAAATAGCATAAAACGTTACGTAAGTCGTTAGATTACTTGATTTGGCTCCGATTTGATATATATGTAATTTGAATATGAATATAAGTAATTCATTTTTGATGCTTTGTCTTGTGAGTAATAAAAAAGCCTTTTTTCGTATCCATCGTGGATTCGACCATAGTAAGCCGGTCGAATAGTTAGGAATGGGGCCTGAAATATCCAGGATATCCGAATTCGATTCCGGGTCCTCAGAGCAAAAAGCTAACGCATTAAACGCAACGGTCATCGAGCCGTTATAGTAATTGCTATTTGATATTTTCATAGAAATTTACTGGTAAGGAATAAATAACTTAAGTGCAAGATAAGTAAACTGTCTTTTCTTCTTAAAAATATCAGAAAATTTACTAACAGAAATGGATTTAGAGTGAATAAGGTGCAGCTACATTTTCCTTCTGGGGTTTTCCCGAGTAAAGCCTCAGGTGCCTCAGATAGTAAAAAATTTTATAAGGCACATTATTCCTTTCTGTACTTCCTTTAAAGATTTGCGCATTCGTTACTACTCACTGGTAAATATTAGTATCAACAGTTAGTTCAGCTATTTTTAATCTAAGGTCAGCATGGATCATCCAAGAAACAAAAGATGAAAACATTGCAAAAGATCTTCATTTGTTTAGAAATACAATGAATTTCTAAGACACTGCAATAACAGTTATAAAAATAAGCGACACAAGAGTAAAAAGAATTGAAAACGCATTTTTATTTCTATTTTTATTCAGTCTATGCTTGTAGTAATATGCTGTGTTCAACATAATATATCATATATATATAAGCCGTAAAATATGGAATTTTCTGATGTAATGAATAATAAATGCCTAAGGGTAATTTTTAAAAAATTAATAATTCGGAAATTATGATCTGCATTGTGATAAATTTAAAATGTTGTATACAAAGCTTTACAAATGATGAATGTTCCTAGTTAACATATTCGAAATTAATTCCCGTTGTGCAATATCTAGCAGTTAAATTTAAAAAATTTAATTTTTATAATTTAATATACGTGCTCACCAGTGGCCGAACTGATTAAACCTCTGAACATTGTTGGTCACGGGTTCTTGCTCCATCAATGGTCTGGCCACATGGCTAACACCCAAAAGAAGCCAATTTTCCATAGAAACACTTCCACTTGGCAGATTTCCCGCATGTTGCGCTACCTAAGCTTAATGCATGTACATTAAGGTTTTATCACAATCGCAGTTTCAGCGCAGAATTTAAGTGATGACGCAAAGGAAAATAGTTTCTTGCTCAAGCAAAGTAGAACATAATGTAAATAAAATATAATAACATATCATGCTAGAAAATTGTAAGATATGTTTAAATTGTCGTAATCTATTACCGTAGATATTTCTGACATGTTTGCAAGAAATTTGAGATTATAAAAACTCTTCAGAGGAAAAGATTTTCACAATTCGGTCTACAATTTAAGAGAGATTAAATATTCTCAAAGATCTTTTAACTTGTAATATGGATGAATTAATTTATATAATTATTGCCTAGGTAAGCGATTTATAACCAATATTCTAATGATAAAGACATAATTTCTAGTTCTAAGAATGCATAACAACTTCAATGAGCAGTTGTTATGCATTCTTTAAATAATATTACGTAGATTTACTATTTTTTAGATTCGTTTAGTTCAGATTTTAATATATAATATTTCTTTTGTATTTTCATAACTACACATAAACAATTGTAATTTGAGAGGATGGTTCAACGTCTGTCCGGAATTTCGGTAATGGCGATAGAACTGTATGTATTATAGTTTCAATTTATGTTTCTTTCTCTCTTCATTCTAACACTTGTCCATCGATTTTGACAATAATGGATCCTACAGAATAGAAGTCTTTAGATGACGTCGGAACACGTTCTTGCGCGCAATGGAAACGATCAACAAATTTCATTCGGAAATTCTGAATTGCCAGGACTAAAGTCCGGATCTATTATCTTGTTGACTTTTAAAGGAAGCCTTAAGAGACAAAGATTTCCCAGAACCCTGAAGTTAGGCCGTTCGTCACAGTGGTTCCGACACCAGTCAAAAGACTTCTGTTCTACAGGTTTAGCATCAGTGCAAAGTACAAGAAGAATTTATCTCTTTAATAGAAAAAGTTACATCAGTTTCACTTATTGATAGGAAAAAATAAATAAACAACGATAAATATGATTATGAGAGCTGCTAATCAATTTATAAATTCTTGGAGATTCTAAATTTCACAATGCAATTCGCATGACCAAAAATCATGTTTGTCACTATTGTTCCACTAAAACTAATCAATGGTTTGAATTTTAACGTTTATAAGGGATGTTAAATTCATTTGAAATAGTATGATTCAGCCTTTTTTGTTTTAAATATTCATAATTTAATGTAATAAATGCCGGATAAAGCCAACTAAAATTAAAATAAAAGAAGTTTGCATTCTGTCAAAGTATAAACACGATAACACGATAACATATTTAAAATAGATAGGCCTATATTTAAATCATAAATAGATGTGATTTTATTTTTTAAAACTGAATCCGTAAAAGGATCAACAAGTAGGCTACAGCCTTTAATTGCATTTTATTGATTTAAAATATCATTGTCGATAAAGGAAATATATTAAACCATTTTAAATTTAATCTATCCTCGGGAGATTATTATTGCAATTTATTATCGCACGTTATACTCGTATATGCTCATAAAGTAGAATTGGAATTTTATTTTATCCATTTATAAATATTTTATGACAATTTATGTCTTAAATTAGCAAATTCCTACTTTAAATTTGTTATATTTTTAATTTATAATATGATATATGTGCAGATTTAGATAAGAAGATAGAAGTAGCTTATCAAATGAATTGAAACGCTGCCAAATCGCATTTTAAATATTTATACCATCTTTTCTTTATGTTTTCCTTTATTCTCTGAAAATAGAATAATTGAACGTAAAACAAAACAGCCAAAATAAATTGTAAAATATATTTTTTTTATTAAAATAAATGTTGTAAATCTATCAAATAAAATAGAAATAAAAGCTTAACTTTTAACAGAACAACTTTTTTTTCTTCTATTTATTATAAGTTGTTCATTAATGTCAAATATTTTAATGTCTTATTTTAAACTTATTAAAACAGATAAAAGCATACATAAAGAACATTGATGCCATTCATCTTGCAAGGGACTATGAAATAATCATGCTCTCTCTGCCAGCACATACCACACATAAGTTGCAACTACTAGATAGGTCATTTTTCAAATCACTAAAACTGAATTTTAGTGCTGCTTGCATATCGTGGATGCGAAACCATCCTGGTTCCTTAATAAAGCAAGCAAACATCGCAGAAATTTTGGGAGAGGCATATCCTCGAGCCGTTTGTATGGGCACAGGCAAGCATGGCTTCGAATCTTGCGGATTGTGGCCTTGCAATCGCTTTAACATCAGGGATGAGGAATATGTTGTTCTTGACGAAGATGCTAATCTAACTGGCAACTTAAAGGCAGCAAGAACAAACAGATACTTTAACGTGTGTGGCACAATCCAATCAGACTACTGAGCAAGAACAGATTGAAGAAGTTGAGTACCCACAACTTCCTTTGGTACCAACAACTCACACTTCGGAAAAATAGCAAGATCAATGTCTAGAAGAGAAAGCGAAGGAATGTTCTTTAGGTATCAAAGCAAACATTTCTAATACAGAGACAGTTCGAGCGACACTTGAAATAATATCTCCAATACATGCTATTCCTGGAAATTCAAAACAAATAAAAAAAAGAACTACAGGCGCTCTTGTTCTTACAGAAAGTCCTTATAAAAAAGAACTCGAGAATAAAATAGAAGAATTCGAGAAGAAAAACCTATCAAAGAATCTTGGTGCAAAGAAAAGTAAAACTACTAAAATATCACAAAAGGAGAATAAAAAAAAAAGAAACAAGTTGAAAATAACAGTTGGTACTGTACATTATGCCAAGAAGACGTAAAAGAAAGTATGATCAAATGCACACAATGTGAGATATGGGTACATGAACTTTGCGCAGGAACCAATAAAAAACAACGGATTACAACTGCGATGACTGCCAAAAATTGGCGAAGACCATCCGCCGAATTTGTTAAGAGTTAATATACACACGTATTAATACATTATTGATTAAGATTTTTATCCTTAAGACTGCAAACCAACGATAAGATCTCAAAGTACGATTTAAGAATATATCAGTACGATTTAAGACGAATGGTCCTAAATCGTACTTTTTAGTGTTTTTTTAAATTGTTTATTTCTCAGAAGTTTATAAGATTTATGCTAAATTTGAATATTGTAGCAATAAAATATTTCCCAAATAAAAGTTACTTAAAATAAAAAATAATTTGTGTTTATTAATTTCAATAATATGATGGTTTTTTCCTTAAGGGGTACGAATTAAGCAAGTTTACCCTTCATGTGAAAAAATAAGCATAAACTTCCACGTTATAAATAGAGCAAAACGTAAAGAAACTCCATTGAGCTTCACATTTTTGCAAGAGGTAGACTGTTTAACTGCAAGAAGATACAGAAACAAGGTTTTGAAACCATGTGAGACTTTTCCAAAGTGCTGTGAGTGCAAATTTCAATTCATGACGATAATTCTTGCGGGCTATATATAAATATATAGGGCTGTCTGCTTTCGTCAATGTCTTTCTCCACGGTGAAGGCATTCGTCATATGGAATGGCTAACAAACTCTCTGGACTTTTAAAACGTGTAGGATTCTCCAGGGAGACAAGCTGCATCCCGTCAACATCTACCAAACACACTAGGAGCTTCAAGATGGTCTTGTTCAAGAATAAACTCTACTCAGACAGCGCAAGGATGAGCAATCTCTGTGCAACGTATGTGAGTGCAGGAGACAACCACACGCACATTATCTGTGCAAAAAGATTTGTGGCAATGCTTACAAATACTTTTTGCTGTTATTTTTTGTTTCGTGTAACTTGCATTAAATTTTTTCTTTTCATTTGTTTTGTTGCATAAAGAATACAATGCTCTGCTTGTATGTTAGATTCAAAGCTGTTCTGATCAGCACTTCCAGAGATATAGGCCAAATTAATGGTTATGCTTGATTTTTGTATATGAGTAAATTTTTCAAATTTTAATGATTATGACTTACGATATTAATCAAATATTATTGCTTGAAATATTTTTTATATAAATAGATAATGTGGAAAATGGAAAAACCGGATAAAGCAGAAGTTGAATATTATACGTATTTAGAATTAAGTACCTGTACATTTTTGATGGAACCAAAAAATTATAAAGAAAAATAGCTATTCCGAGAATTAGATTTTGTTCCTTATTCAAGTCTACTCATGATTTATTACGAAATTACTTTTATATTTGTCGCTATGAATTAAACATAATATTCACGCGCGCATGAGTACATGCAAAAATAGTATAAAGTACAGTTATTTTTAAAAGATTTTATTTTATGTTTACATTATCATATTTGTATTGCAAACGGATATTTTTCATCTTGTTTTAAATCTTTTATTTGAAACTTGAACTTTTAACAAAGAAAGATAAGTCTAAAGTTTTATTGCTGTTTCTTATTCATAAAAATTGTTCTGTTTGTATTTAATTTTTTATCAATAAATGCAAATATAAAATCTATAAAAGACATGTAATGCGAAGTTTCTAATTGAATAATATTCATTGAGATGTAACTGAAAAAATATATAAAATTTTTCATAGAAACGGCACATAAATGATTATTTTAAATATTTTGAAAACATGTGAGTTGCTGTAAAGAACGCCAAGATTAATAAATGCAAGATGTAAGGGGAGGTCCATTAATTTTTAAAGCTACTTTTAACCCCTGTTGTGTACTGTGTTATATTTTTAGCAAAACTCCTCCCCCTAATTACATGTTCAATGGTTTATGGACTCTCTGATATTAAAGAAATGATTTAAGAAAAGTACTACAGATATTTTTTGATAGTTTTTAAAAGCCTATTTACTGGTCATATGACTAGTAAATAGGCTTTTAAAAACAAATTAGTAAGTCACTAATACCACTTAAAAAGTCCACGTAGACAATGTTCGACTCTACTCCCCATCGTATACAACGAAATACTTTTTGAGCGGGAATATCAAAAAGAGTCCCTAAGACAAAATGTCAAAATACGAAAATTTATCTAGTTCTTCACATATAATATAGTAATGAAACAAAATAAAAATAGATAAACAATGTAATGAAATAAATAGAAGAGTTTCTAAACATTACAGATCAACATCGTAAAGCAATTCGTATAAAAAATGCGGACATCGTACAGTTAATGTTTAATTTATAGAAGAAAAACATACAAAAACTCAGTTCCTATCCACTCAGAATAGAAATTTAGAATTTTTTTATCTTTCATTTTCTTCTAGCTGTAGACCTACTCAGATGTCTAGTTTCAATGTTAAAGTTGTAAAAATTGGACTCACGAATTAATTGTAGAAGTTTATTTCTGTAACTAGCGTAACATAAAATAATACATTTTCTTAATAAAATTATATATTGTTTGTAGTAAACTACAATTGTTTATTGTGTTTTCACAATGCGCTACCGTATTCTCCACTTCGCATCTTTATATAAAACAAGATAAATTGAATTACATATAATTTTCACTCAATTTGTAGTTGTTTCTCCGTAAAAATTACTTAAATATGTAAGCAAACACTTTAGGAGTGTATATATTTACAGAATACCTCATTCTTATTTGTTTTAAAAAGTCGTCAGAATAAAACTACCTAAAGCCTTCTATTTTTCCTTGTCTTTCCCTATTGATTTAGGTAATACCCTGAAGATAAAATCCTACAGACAGGGATAAAATAGATCTTTCCATAAAAATGTTGCACTTATTGATTATAAGCCACTAGTAATGAAAATAAGAATTATACAATTGCAATTAAATTTCATAACAATACATTTATCTAATAATTTAAGTTTTCGATAGAACAAAAGATAACGTTAAATTGTATTTAAATATTATTTAATCAAATTAATTTAATATATATTATTTAAAATATTATACCATATAAAAATTTAAATTATGAAGTTTAATGAAATTCAAAATTTTGGGAAGCCCAAATATCAGTTAATCGTTTACAGTACAATTAATCAACTTAATTAATTAAAAAAGTTTAATTACAGTAATTTAATTGTCTTTTTGAGCGAAACATATTCGATTCTTCGGTCACCCTGTATACTCTTCCAATATAAAATCAATAAAATTCGAAAATGTAAATTAAAATATAAACTTGAAAGTCTAATTGAGTTCATTTTTAAATTACTAAAATAAATGTTTTTTTTTTTTTTAATGATAAAAATTTACAAATTATATTTATAGTAAGTTCTTTAACGGCACCTCTAACAGTGGTCATTTTCTCAGAACATTTTTTTTTTTATAACGAAAAGGCATACAAAGTAACCTCTAAACAACGACCATTTTTTATGTTTCCGTCAGTTTTCGTTGTTCAGAGGTTTAACTGTATTTATTTTTAAATTTAACAATAAGATATTTTAATGTTGTTATTATTATTATAAATAAATTACATTTATGATAAATCTCTAGAGTAAAATATTAAAAAATTTTTATTATAAAAGCAATTAAATAACAAATTCAATGAAAGAAAACGTTTAGTTTAATCAATATTTGTTTGATTTTTTAATATTTTTTATATTTACACACGATGCTATTCTTATTATTTTTAAATAAATAAAGTAAAAATAGTACATCAAAAAATTTAATAAAAAGAAGAAATTCGCTCCAATATATAAATTTAAAAAAAATATATATAAAAGAATTTAATAAAATAAACTATTTAATTAATTTCTTATATAAAAACGTTTCTGTAATTTATATTTCATAGTTCCTGGAATTATTTATTTTATTTACTTTTATTTTTCCGACTTATTTAATATTTATTTGATAAAATTTAGTTATTTAATATAATAAATAATTTATTTAACTATTATTTATCTAACGGGTTTACAATTTAAAATATTTAAAATTCAAAATGATTTTTTACAATTTATTCTTTGAATTTCTTAAAAGATAATTTTTTAAAATTTAATATTTCACAATTTTCTAGAAATTCTAGTACTGTAATCTGATATATAAATGGAAAAATGGAAGAAATAAATGCCTTTTTTTTCTACTTTATAATGATGATTAGTTGTTTACATTAGTAAATAGTTAAGATATTTTGGTAGTTTGAAATTTTCTATATTAATTAAACATTCCATTAACAGTACATTGAGAATCTGAAAATCTTTATCTTTTAAACAGATTTCAAATTATTTATAGTTTAATATATGACTATTGCGGTAATCTCTCAATTTATCAATAGAGATTAGTCTTATTGCTTAGATTAGTATCATGACAATAATTGCTAATCCCGATAACACTAATTTTGTATGGATGAATAGGAAAGTTTCGATGAATGTATATGCTAAACAATAAGGTTTATCTGATTTAATAAAGAAACAGGAAGGTGCTAAGGATAAAAAATGGCGTTATTTGTATAGAGTTATATAATAAAACTCCGCAAAAGGAGTTAAAATTGAACATATGGCCAGAAGGAGAAGAATACGGCACGTATCGATCGAATCTGCTATATTAAAATGTTTTGATTAAGATTATTTATGCGACGAATGAACGGCGCATGTAAATTAACATTTATGCTAATCATCGTGACACGAAGGAAAAAGAACCATTCGACGCATTTAAGCAAACGTAAGAAAGGCGAACCATTCGCTAAAACGGTTAATTCGGTGACGAGAAAGGACGCTAGCGTCCACTTTCGCTAACATCGATCAGTTCTGGTGACGTCATAGGTACGCGATTAGGAGAGGCGGCGTCCTTGTCTACCTCACCTACTTCTGCATCTGCAAGGACGAAATCGTCGTTATGGTAGAAGCCATCCGGGTGGTCTCGGAAGATATCACTAAGAACCGCCTGGTGAAAATAACAGAACAACGCCTCTGAACGAATTTCCAAAGCAAAAAATAATAATATTCGTTTTTCGCGATTGTTGATGTCTTCCTCTTATATACGATGCTAGTCGTTTCTTGAAAATTTTTCTTCACTCTACTTCAATGGCGAACAAAGCTGTAGAGACTTTCAGGTAAGAACCACATTCGAACGTTATACACGTACAGTACGTACGATCGCCGTAGTACGGAGATTTTTTTTTAATCCTTTCTAGACTCGACATCTTTGTATCGATTTTCGATGTTTGCGGAGAAAATAATCTACGCGTTTAGAAATAAAAACAATAATTCGGAACCGAAAATAATCGTATTTAAAGACGAAAATTCGGTGATTCGTTCAGGACACTCTGACATTGGTCAATCGATAATGAAGTAGCGCGTTTTATCGAATATCCTATCGATTACTTTTCGCATCTTAACCGGAAACGCCATCTCTGGCCGACAAAAGTTAAAGAATATCTTGTTATTTTCAGTTTACTTTGTAATAAATTTTATATAGAAAGCAAATATGAGACGACTGAATGAAAAAATTCATCCGAAAGAAAGGTGAGTTCAAATATCAAAGAAGAGCAATGTATAAAAATAGAGACGAAAATGTAACTGTAAAATTCGTAAAGCATTTTTATAGAAATTCAATTTCGTTCGCAATAAATATAGGGGTATGTCTTTATGTGATGTAAATTTAATAACAGAAGATAAATATGTAATTTTCACATTCCTTGTATAAACCTTCGTGATTATAATAATAAATCATTTTATACGAAATCTGTATAAAAATAATTTCAGCCTGATGATGCTGTATATTGTGTCAAATTTAAAGTACGGGTATATTTTACCCGTACTTCTTTTTTGTGCACGTAAAAAATCAATTATATTTTAAGAAGTGTTTTTATTCAATATATCTTAAAATTTCGAGTGTATTTTAAAAATTTCCATCGATTTTCATTATCGATTAATATCGGTTAATTTGATTTTGTTATTGATCGTTAATTACTTAACTATAAAACCAATCTAATGTCTCCAACTCAAATTTATGGCTAGACATTTCAGTAAAAATAGCCAAATAATACTGTTTCCAATAATACTGTTATAATTCATTTTTTATAGCTAGATAGCGTCATTATAATTTTGATAATTTAGCTAACCAAAAAAATAGCTAAATTGGCAACGCTACCAAGCTCGATATATGTTAATAAAACGATACAGGCGAATTCTTTCGTCAAAATTACTTAGTATCTTAATAAGTAATTATCCCGATAAGAATCCTGCTGTGTCGTTTGATCGTTAATTATGTAAAAATAAACCATTGATTTTTTCAGCTTTAATGGTCAATGGAAAAACATTATTAAAATCAATAAGCAATAATTTTGGCATATTTCTAGAACCAAGTTACCCGTGCCAAAAACATCCGATGATGACGTAAGCGTCTGGAGCATCTTAAAAAATTGCATCGGAAAAGTAAGCAAAGCAGTTATAATACAAATTTTGTTCGATTTTTGTCTAAAATTATTTATTTTTTCTAGGATTTGTCCAAGGTAGCTATGCCCGTTGTGTTTAACGAGCCACTCAGTTTCCTGCAAAGAATAACGGAATATATGGAATACAGTTATCTATTAAAGAAAGCCAATCAGGCTGACGACGCCGTGGAGAGGATAGAGGTACAGTAAAAATATATTCTTCTTTATTTGCCATTTAAGAAAATGAATCTACAATTAAATTACTAACTTGCAATTTATTCACAAAGAAAATTGTTTATCTTTAGTATGTTGCTGCCTTCGCCGTTTCTGCTTTGGCTTCCAATTGGCAGAGACTGAGTAAGCCCTTTAATCCACTTCTCGGGGAAACCTATGAGTTGGTAAGGTAAGAGAACTTCCCCCTACCACATTTCCATTCAAACTTTATCCTCTTGAAAAACCTTATTTAAATTTATAGGGATGACCTAGGTTTTAGGATAATGTGTGAACAGGTGAGTCATCATCCACCCATCAGCGCTTTCCATGCAGATTCCGAACATTTCGAATTTTTTGGAACCATGCAGCCCAAATTAAAATGGGGCAAATCAGTGGAGATTAAACCGGAGGGAAGATTAACGGTCAAATTACTCAGGTTTGTAACTTTACTTTTTGTATTTTACTTTTTAAATCGTCATATTACGCGATTAAAATAAAAAAACTCATTAATAGATTATTGGCTTAACGCGTCTGGGAGAATATTTGATAGATCGTTGGCTTTTCGACTTAATTTATTTTAGTAACAGAAGATAATCGTATGTAGGGTATTAAATATCGATTAGAATTCAAGTTTCATATCATTATAATATAACATATTGTATTGATTGCGAGATGATAACTTTTGTCTATCGTCTAGAAATGATAAGAGAGTTTACATAAAAATATTAATAGAACATTTTTCCTATATTTTTAATATATAAAATAATGTGTGAATATGTTTACATAATATTGTCGGAATTGAAAAGAATTAACAATTATGAACAATGATTCATACAGTAAACTTATTATACAGTAGACCACCTATAACGCGGGTTCATATAATGCGGATTCGTATATCGCAGCAAAAAATTGCGACCGTATTCGTATAAAGATATTAACAGAGGCTCGTAAAATGCGGTAAAACGTCATCGCCGACTCGTGTCGCGACTGAACCAATAGTGGACGAGCAGCCGAACTACTTACACGCTGCAGAGAGTTTAGGCGGGTAAGTTGAGTTTACTATCGTCTGTACAGTGTATAAATTAAGTACTGTAAGTCTAATACAGTACTGTAATTTTATACTTTTCTTGTGAAAAAATATTTCTTATTCAACGGCCATAAAAATTATTTCTATTAATGATGTCTCCAAAGTTCAACGAATTTTTCGCAGAAAAATAACTTCTCAGAAAGCGCGCCCGCCGTTTGGTGCGCTGCTCCGCGACGAAAACAAGCTTAAGCAATGGCGTCGTCGAACGGTGCACACTCGGTAAGTAATCCTACAATTATTTGTTTATAGCATAGTTTATATGGATTATTCCCAAAAAATTATACGTGCTTTGGAAATGTTGAGTCAAATTAGTCTAGAATCGATTAATTTTATGGAAGAAAACCTTTCAAACAGCCGTAGTCCGTAAACTGCACACGTGCCGGGCTGTGATTGGCTCATGTATTTACGAATTCCTACAACGCGAAATTCTTATAAAGTGGAACGTATCTACCGCGTTATAGGGGGATCGACTGTATAATCTTTTTTATTTTTGACTTTTTCCGTTCTATGGGCATTGAGAGAGCCTTTTTTCAGGCTTATCATGGATTCGGCCAGGCCCACAATGGAAGCGTCTGGGTGGTGAGGGATGGGGGCTCGAAATATCCAGGACAGATTACCTGCCAAAAAATTCGTTTCTCCACTGTCCGGTTCGATCCCGGTTCTCCAGAGTGGTAGGCGGTCATCTGGTCATCCAGTAGTCTCATAAAACGCCACACATTTTAGACAAATAGAGAAAGCAATTTAAGTAAAGTAGAACCTCGTTTTTACGATTTAATCAGTTTCCACAAAGCGAATTGTCGTTAAGCCGGGCCGTCATAGTTATTATAAGCTCAGTGTACTAAATTGAGATTCTGTTTCGTTTTAATTACGAAGCACTACACAGAAATGATCAATAAAAAATATAGCTTTTAAATACGTCACTTTATACAGTCATTAAAGAAAATTTATGCCAGACGTAAAACTGGAGTCTATATTACTGATTTAGTGGAGATCGTTGTTGCAATTATGCGTTTAAAATTAAAACGAATTCAATCCGTGATGAGAATTTTTAGTAAAACTGGTTACTTTAAATAATTATCATTTTTAAATAATAAAATTTCAATTTTAATTGAGATTTTTGGTTGAAGCCGAGTAACCGAAATGCATCATTAATATATAGCTTCTTGTCTCAATGATTGTTGATGAATGAATCTCAAACACTGTGTAGTAGAAATAATTGTAATTGATAAGCATTGCCTTTTGGTGTAGATCTAAAACATATAACTATAGGCCTATATTCATGTATGTCTGATGGGGCTTTTGGACCGAAATGCATACCAGTAATAAAGTTGCATTTTGTCCTCAGTAACAGTATGATAAGTCTCTGTTATCTCTACTACACAGTGTTCGAGATTCATTCATCGAGATGCATCAGCTTACCATTCTGGGATATCTGGGATCGAATTCCAGTGGTCACAACACTCCAGGTGTTCCCCAGGTGTTTCGTGGACGGTCTTCCCGCATATGTAGGACTCCTCTCCAACACTCAGCAGCTTTCATTGAAGGCCTAACGGAACCCACAATGGATAATTAAAAAGGTTCTTTCAGTGTTCATAAGACAAAGTGACCCAAAAATAAAAAAAAGGTTATTGTTAAAATGAATCTATTCCTTTCTAGCAAAAAAAAAAAAAAAATTTGTTATGATTACGTTGTCATGTTATTCATCATGACATTCTAAAGTTTTAATAATAATATATGACTACATTTCATTTGTATAATTAAAATACTAGTCTGAAACCAGTGAAATTCGTGATATAAATAATAATGATCTAACTGTTTCGTTCCCAATAGAAATAGAAAATTTATTATTTAATTTTCTTAATGAGCTCTTTAACAATAGTTATTTAATTTGTTATAAAAATTGGATTACTGTACCATTAAATTATTTTAATTTGAAATTAACATATGAGTATTTATTTAGAATCTGATTTATATAAATTGATGTATTTGATTATATCGAGAAATTCATGGAAAGTTATGGCAACCGGTGTATAATAATATAGAATAACGTAACAATACACCAGATTGTTTCTGTCTTATCCGTGCTTTTTTGATCTCATCGATCTCGAAAATTTATGAAAGGTATTAAGTATCGATCGATAATATGCTACAAAAAATACTTTATAATGATATATATAATCTATATATCATTTTAAATTTATAACTTTGTTAATATTTATAAGGTGATTTTAGATATTTTGTTGGAAATCGTTATGTTAAAATCGAAATTTATTATTACAGTATACCGTATCAGTTGAACTTTTAAATATGTATGACAGAGGTGGATCTGCGTTATTTATGACTTAAACAAATTGGTCTAATTATAACAGCGATTTAATTATGTCCGCTCGAATATTTTTAACAAATTTATATAGCTTAATATGTTATAGTAAATTATAAATTTAATTACAACACATTTACTATTAGAAACAGGCCAAATTTTTAATTTCTGATTATTCTCTTTACCAACACAAAATATTATGTTTCGTCATATAATTTAATGTGAACATATTACCGAACAAATATACATTTCTTGAAACTAAAAATTTTTTAAAAAGAACAGTTAAAAGAATTTTAAAAGGATATGAAGTATTAAAACAGGGACAGTTCGTTGAAACAGATAAGAACTGACTAAGTTCTTTTATGTAGCAGTACAGTATACATATATTTCATTTTTTTACTCTTTTCGCCGATGAGCAGTAAGAGCGCCTTTATCAATAATATCTATTATCAATTTGATCAGGTGTATAAAAGGGACGGGGCCCACATATTCGGCCCATTAGCAGCCGAGTAGATAATCACTGAACACTGATGCTTCTTCGATCGAGTATTTGCGTCTCACTAACGGGCTGGCTGCATAGAGTTTTCCGGATTTCTTCACGTGTCTAACAACTAATTAGGGGCCAGTTTCCCCGTAGAAAGTCTTCCCGAAAGATATTCCCCTTGGTAGATTGCCCATGTGTTATGTTTCATTTATATCATCAATTCAATTCCGACATATCTGGGACAGATTCTTCGAAAATTTTCTGTAGTTTTTGATCTCCCGGATTTGATCTCGGGTCTACCACAGCAATAGGCTTTATACCTTTAACTGTCTTGGTCATCCGGCCGACCTACATTCATATATAGGGAAAGGTGGTGCAAGATGGGGTCATGGGGTAAGACGGGGACGTCTGTTTATTTGTGGTTAATGTGCTTTTATCTAGCTGTTATTTGGGGAACTAAATGTCTACCTGGAAAGGATCATGGAGCGAGAGAACGTCCAAATCGCTCTCTTTGTTTGGAAGTAAGACACGTTTTTCAAAGTTTCAGCAATACTTCATCTAATTTTACGCCTGCTAAAAAGTTTCTACAAAGTAAGTATCATTGTGAACTTTTACATTACCTTTTAGATGAAGATATTATGGTATTCGAAGTAACCTTTAAGACTGTTTAGTTTTGAAATGAAGTTTACCTGTGTTTGGAGTCCGTATGAAAAGTGTACGTTGGGGGCAAGATGGGGTACCCGTCTAGCCCCAGGTTGACCATGAATATGACCTATGAATCCAAAAGTATTTTCGGAGGCAGACTTTATTGCTACAGAGACGACAAACAGGCCCCTTCAGCAAGGGTAGGCCTAATAGGAAACAAAAGACAAATGACACAGAATGCCTCTATTGTGGATGGTTATACAGTCGAGCGTCGATTATCCGAAAGTCAATTATCCGAAAGAATTCCAGTCGGCGAATTTAAATTTTCGCCAGTGCTGTGGCGCTGCAATCTTTGGCTATGTCTTGGGCTACTCAAATATTTTACGTTTTTGATACTAAATTAACTTCTGAAGTATAATTTTTTATTGTTTTTATATTTTTCAATATATTTATTTTGTTTGTACAAAATAAAAAAATAATTTTTAACGATACAATAGTCTTC